>NC_069737.1:13292349-13302349 GCF_027358585.1 Pangasianodon hypophthalmus | reverse complement strand
TGAGTGTGTGTGTGTGTGTGTGTGTGAGTGAGAGAGTAGTGTGTTGGGGAGCATGGGGGCTCTGAGCGCGCGGGTGTGTGAGAGTGTGTGTGTGTGTGTGTGTGTGAGTGTGTGTGTTGGGGAGCATGGCGGCTCTGAGCGCGCGGGTGTGAGTGAGTGTGTGAGTGTGTGTGTGTGTGAGTGTGAGAGTAGTGTGTTGGGGAGCATGGCGGCTCTGAGCGCGCGGGTGTGAGTGTGTGTGTGTGTGTGTGTGAGTGTGAGAGTAGTGTGTTGGGGAGCATGGCGGCTCTGAGCGCGCGGGTGTGAGTGAGTGTGTGAGTGTGTGTGTTGGGGAGCATGGCGGCTCTGAGCGCGAGGGTGTGTGAGAGTGTGAGTGTGTGTGTGTGTGTGTGTGTGAGTGTGAGAGTAGTGTGTTGGGGAGCATGGCGGCTCTGAGCGCGAGGGTGTGTGAGAGTGTGAGTGTGTGTGTGTGTGTGTGTGTGAGAGTAGTGTGTTGGGGAGCATGGCGGCTCTGAGCGCGCGGGTGTGAGTGAGTGAGTGTGTGTGTGTGTGTGTGTGTGAGTGTGTGTGTTGGGGAGCATGGCGGCTCTGAGCGCGCGGGTGTGAGTGTGTGTGTGTTAGTGTGTGTGTGTGAGTGTGAGAGTAGTGTGTTGGGGAGCATGGCGGCTCTGAGCGCGCGGGTGTGAGTGAGTGAGTGTGTGTGTGTGTGTGTGTGTGAGTGTGTGTGTTGGGGAGCATGGCGGCTCTGAGCGCGCGGGTGTGAGCGTGCGGGTGTGTGAGAGTGTGAGTGTGTGTGTGTGTGTGTGAGTGTGAGAGTAGTGTGTTGGGGAGCATGGCGGCTCTGAGCGCGCGGGTGTGTGAGAGTGTGTGTGTGTGAGTGTGTGTGTGTGTGAGTGTGAGAGTAGTGTGTTGGGGAGCATGGCGGCTCTGAGCGCGCGGGTGTGTGTGTGTGTGTGTGTGAGTGTGAGAGTAGTGTGTTGGGGAGCATGGCGGCTCTGAGTGCGCGGGTGTGAGTGAGTGTGTGTGTGTGTGAGAGTGTGAGAGTAGTGTGTTGGGGAGCATGGCAGCTCTGAGCGCGCGGGTGTGTGAGAGTGTGTGTGTGTGAGTGTGTGTGTGTGTGAGTGTGAGAGTAGTGTGTTGGGGAGCATGGCGGCTCTGAGCGCGCGAGTGTGTGTGTGTGTGTGTGTGAGTGTGAGAGTAGTGTGTTGGGGAGCATGGCGGCTCGGAGCGCGCGGGTGTGTGAGAGTGTCACTCGCCGTTGGAATGGTTCTTTGTTTTATCTACACTATTTTTTAATGAATGGGATTCATGCTGCGAGTTTGAACATTAATGGGGCAAGAGGATATGAAAAGCGAGTAAAGAATGGTTTTTAGATAAGCTGAATAATGGAATTGCTAGCTGCAGCACTAGGCATTAGACAAGGCTGTTCTCTGTCAGACATGCTGTATACTCTAGCAACTGAACCTCTTTTATATAAACTGACAAATCAACTCTCTGCTTTTAATAAACCTCACTCCACTGCTCCTCTCTGTCTTTCAGCATATGCAGATGATCTGGTCGTAATGGTAGGAGCACAGACAGATGTCAATGTTTGAATCGATTTTTATCATGGGCTTTTTAAAATTTGGACTTTTTAAAAATAAAAATAAATAAAATAAGGGCTGCAGAACATTACACCGTCTGCTGGAAGAGCCCCTGGTTTATGGTGGGCGTTTAGACATTTCTAGGGTGGCCGTTCCTACACTGTCCAGGGTTCTGGTCTCCTCAGGGATCGTGACACTCCGGCAGCTGGTGAACATCACAGGGACAGACCTATCACGGGCAGAGGACTTGACAGCTCGTATGGGACTGCGGTCCCTGCGTGTGATCAACAAGCTCTTACATCGCTGGAGGTCCACCCTAACATCAGAGGAGCGTGTTCAGCTGATGGACTATAAAACCAGTGAGATCAGTCCTGCAGAGGAAGAACCCTTTCCCCAGCTGAGCATCGCTCCAGACCTAGACTGGTGTGCGGGTCCCCTCCTGGAGTGCAGGGGGAGGGGGAAGTGATCATCGAACCAGTGGCAGGTAAACTGCTGTACAGGGCTTGTGTGAAAGTTTTAAACAAGAAAAAACTGAATGGGAGGGTGGACACCCCATGGCCAAGTGTACTTGGTTTTAATGATGATATTAAACCAGAGTGGAGGGAACTGTACAATCCACCATTAACCAAAAAAGTTGCTGACCTCCAGTGGAGGATTTTACATGGTAATGTTTCTGTGAATTCTTTCGTCTCCATTTTAAACCCTGAGGTCACACAGGAATGTCCATTTTGTTCACAGGGGAAACCGGTTTTAATGCTTTTATACATTGCTCCAGGTTGCAGTCATTGTTTGTATTTATATAGAGCATCTTAAGGTCATTTTATGTGGATTTTACTTTTCAGTTTTTTATTCTTGGTTTTAAATATGTCAGGAGAAACAGGTTCAAGTGTCCGCTGATTAATTTTATCTTTGGTCAGGCAAAAATGGCAATATACCTGAGCAGAAAAAACAAAATGGCACAAAACACAGACTGTGATATGATAAGAATTCTGTCCAGACTAATTAAATCAAGACTTCTGATTGATTTTAATTTTTACAAGAGTTTGGGGAATTTGGAGATGTTTAAAGCAGTGTGGTGTTGTGAGGAGGCTTTGTGCTCTGTAGTGGAGGAAGAACTTTGTTTAGTACCAGCATTAGACTGATAGAAACATCACAACTACATACTCAAACTGTTCACTGTTATGTTTAGCGTAATTTATTTAAATGACTTTTTAAAATATTTATTTATTTATTGAGTCACCCTGATCTTATTGGGTAAAATGGGACTTGTGTAAAATAAAGGATTGTAAAAGTCAAGTCTCTCTCTCTCTCTCTCTCTCTCTCTCACATGTTCCTCTCTGCTGTTTATGATCACCAGGTCTGCTCCTCTCGAACTGCAGTTCTGTCTGCTCTCCTCCCAGCTCTTCTTCTCATTAGACATGCAGTAAAAACTGGAGTTGAAGTTGAAACACCTTTTACCTATAGAGATAAATGAAGAGAGAGAGAGAGAGAGATTGGTTTGATTATTTAGTTTGACTATTTGGTTTGTTTTCACACAGCACATAATTAAAAAAACAAAAACTGGAAAAAAAATTATACTTGTAAAGTTAATTAATTCACTGGTTAAAAAAGGTGATTGAAGAAGGTAAAGAAAGCTTTGGCATTCACAAAAATCATCCAACTACGGAGAACACGGAGAAGGAGCTAAATAAAGCATTAGATAAAGAACTAGTTTAAACATTTTGTGTACTGCGTCCAGCATTTATTTTCTCTTTTTGACTGTCAGTTCAAATATGGAGAGCACATGGCATTTCTCCAGCACTACGGCTTGTACTTTTCTATAACTCGATAATAGGTTATTGTTGTATATTTCTCTCTTTAGACCCTGACTGGATAAATAAAAACAGCACACCCTCTCTAAAGAGAACTCTGTGTGTGGACAATAACGACTTGTATAGACATTTACATTTTACACACTGGGCGCTGGAAACGGCCAAGGTACATATATTATCTCCAGGAGGAAGGTAAAGTTTACCAATTGGGAATTAATCTTGAGGAGACTCAGTAATTACTGCTTAGTTAATAGTCAACTATTACAAGCATACTTCCTAATGAATTAACTACGTAATTAACTAATATTCCTTAGTAGTTAATGGTAGTAACCTATGTCTTAATGAAGAACTATTCATTCATTCTTTCTTATTCTTTGCGAAGTTACCTATGAGTTATGGAACAGTACTGTAAAGAGTTACCAATATTAATGGGATTGCCCTCATTCTGAGACCTTGGTGAAAATATATGGAGGAACACGTGAGAGGATGTGAGTTAAAACTTATCACACCTCGAGCGCCACCACGCTCCCTCCGATCCTCTAGCACTGCTCGACTGGTCCCACCATCTCTCAGGGTACAAGGAAGGCATGCATCGAGACTCTTCTCTGTTCTGGCACCAAGGTGGTGGAATGAACTTCCCCTAGATGTCTGAACAGCTGAGTCACTGGCAGTCTTCAAACGACGTCTAAAGACTTACCTCTTCACAAAATACTTCAATTAGCACTTTCACAAAAAAAAAAAAATCACCTCCCCAACAGAGTTTTGGACTGATGGTATTCCTAGTTTGTGACCTAGCGAGCCAAAATCAGAATGTATTTTTGATAGACTTCAAAGCACTATTGTAAGTCGCTCTGGATAAGGGCATCTGCCAAATGCCATAAATTTAAATGTAAATGTCTTAAAATCTTTATTCCCCAGTTTCAAGATTTCCACTGAAGGCATTTAACTGTTGGGAAGAAAATTTAACACTAAATTCATCTACTTACACGAATCACAAGATGTCCTCCGGCATACATCTCTCTCCCTCTGTAACTGGTCTCTCTCTTTAGTCAGGGTGTTGTATCTGGTCTGTAGCTGGTTGTTTTCTGTATTCAGGTTGTTGAATTTGATCCACAGCACTGTGACGGCAGTCAGCAGGAGAACACACAGCAGCACCGCACACACTGCAGTCAGTCTGTAACACCTGCTCTGTGCAGTGTCTCCTCCTAGAGGTAAATGGACACAAAGACAGTCTCTCCAAATTTAGACCTAACATTTACAGTTTAGTCTCAACAGCCTCATCAGTATCAAAGCCCTTCAACAGGGAGCTGGAGAACATCTCAGTATCTCATCTCAGTCATCACTGTCAAACTCCTCCCTTTCCACTAAATGCATGCAGTGATGGGCGGGGCTTTGGGCTGCTTTTGAATAAACTGACTTGCAGATCTGAATCACATCACCTGTTCTCCCTTTGCACCATGATGACTGTTCAAGCCAAAAGGAGCTAAACTTTTCCACCAGATTTACACAAACTTTTTCAGATTTTTGGAAACACTGAGAACATGAAAACACTTTTTTCATACTCGTGTACGTATGTTGATCATCCGTATCATGCAAAGCTCGTTCCCAGCACAGCTCATTTGCATTAAGAGATGCCCACAAAACTCCATAAAAGTTCACAGACAGCTAGGAGCATGAAAATATACTTATTATTATCAACATTATACAGTATAATGTTGATAATAATAAGAAAGTGCTAAATCTTCCATCTTCTGAGGCGTCTGTTTACAGCTTACAGCTCTGCGGAGACACACTCCTCCATTTAACTCTTTTTACCAGACGTCAAAATATGGAATTTCTGCTTCTTTTGGGATGCCGGTGTACAGCACTGAATTTATTTGTGATGTCACACTCCATAGTAGTGGTTAATGGCTCATATGAAATTAGACACTCGGGGCTTTAAGAATTTGCAGTTTTTGATAAGTATTTCCTTTTTTTTCTTTTTTTTAATTTTATAATTTTATACTAGCGACCTAGCACCTAGCATTTCTGTAATTTACTGTAAACATAATAAAAAAAAACTCTACAATATATGTAATCTGTATATAAAAGTGGAGAAAGTCATGCAAATTTTAGAATTTGAAGTCGAATGTCCATGGCTGGGGTCAAAACACAGGCAGATAGTGTAACACAAGGATGATGCGTAATTGTAATCAGAAAGGCAAACGAGGTTCAAAATAGTGAGAGGAATTTTCTCACTTCCATCTCTATGTTACCTCTAACAGTGTCTACATTCTCACAGATATCCACCATCATCTCCACTCACTGTTACTGCATCTCTGCAATTTTGGAACACTTTCGGCCATGCAAACTTAAACATTTTGTACCTGTGTGATGTGCTTCTAGGCGTCTCTCTGCGTCAGCGTCTTCCTTCTCTGTGTCGGGGTCGTGACCTTCAACATTGTCTGCAATCTCATAGATAACTAATGTCATCTCATCTTGCTCAGAAGAACACTGAAACATCTCGAATCTATGAAACACTCACTAAAACATTAAATTACTGCGTCTCGGTGTGGACGTGACTGACAGGCTGCGCCTCTGTACTCTGTGTATACGGAATTAGATGTGCTGCGGTCAGTAAAGGAAGTCAAAGGAAGTTAAACGTTAGAGGAGGGGCATCAGTGGCTTCTTGTGGTCAAAGACATTTGAGCTGCAATTCTCACTCATACTGTAGATATTCTTGTTAATGTCCAGCACTTATATAAATATCAAAATAACATTATTGTGTGATAATGATGTACACATTGCACCGATTCATCATATTTTTTTTTTTTACTCATAACATCATTACACAAAGCTATTAGACTTTTCACCTGCTGCATTTAAGATGAATTTATATATTTATAGCAGGTTGAATTCTGTCATATGAATTAGTTGACATGTTCTTGCAGCAGATCTGGAGTTATTTGTCGATTTACTTTTTCAGATGCTTTATGCAGCTTTATTGTGAGGATGCAAGACACAAGTTCCACTGATCTAACATCAGCGTTAAACCACTTCTCTCTTTCACACATAGAAAAACAACCACATAGAACACACCCACAGTGTGCACACACTCACACACAGGCATGCAAAAGGGGCAAGACTTTTGTTTAAAGTTTATGGAAGGAGACTCCAGTGACAGTTCTTTGTAACAGTAAGAGTCTTCAGGACAGAGGAGTTTGTGCTTTGTAGTTTCTCAGTAACATGGCAAAGAAGAGAAAAAAAAGAGAGGCTGCTGAGAGAACAACCCTTTATAGCTGTTATAACAGGAAATAACTTGTTTCACAAATGTTCCATAACAATAAACATGATTTTAAATGGATTAAAAGTTTGTGTCCTTCTTTTATTAAAAAAGAAAACTGCAAACGTTGACAAATTGCTGTCATATAAGAGGAATAAAACCCTTCGGGACGTGATGTTATAGGAAAATAATCACCTTGGTAACATTAACTCCGCTTTGCACCAAGCTGCATCACAAAACCCCATCCATCATTGATTATTTTCCTGTAACAACACTGCTATCTTCTTTATATAATAATGACTCTGCAGTGCCACAAATGCTTTGTACAGATTTATTTAAATGTTGTTTTTAACACAAACTCTATTCAGCAGAAAAGTACCTGCAAACCAGGAATCAACCCCTTTACAGTCATTTCACATCATGTCCCTCACTCTAGGATCAAAAATAATATAATAAACCTCAATCCAATCTTGCTTGAGCTCAGGCTTATGCTGATTTAACAGAGTCAGAGACACTGAGATGGACTCTTCAGATACAATTATCTCAATTATACTGCGTTCATCATCACAGATCTACAGAGTTACTGCATCAGAATCATAAGAAATATACATCTATGAGTTACAGTAAAAGACATGAACAGTCTCTGTGCACTTTGTGTCACTGACTGATTACTGAGTTCACTCTGAGAAAACAAGAACATACACTGAGACACAATTATCATCAAAATACTTTCTTTTATATTTTTTATATATTTGGCTCAATTTGTGTATAAGCGCTTTTTATTATAAAATGATACTCGTCACTGAGAAAGACGTTTCTCACAGATCCAGTGCAGTTTCACAGAGCATGTCTTGTCGTTCCAGACAACCTCATTTGAATCTGAATAGTAAATCTCAGCACAATCCTCATGATCTGTATTACCCGGTTGCCCCGAATCCCAGTACCTGAAACCCAGAGAATCAGAATCAGACTCAGATCAGTGTTCAGTTTCCTTCAATTCCACACATTTAACTGAATCCTCTCAGCCTCTGTTTACTGACATGCACATCGGAACAATATAAAAAATACGAGTATAATAGGGAATAAACTTTACAGTTTTCCAATCAGGAGAATATTATTAAGATGGTTTCAGTTGGAATGCACTTTAAAAAAAAAGACAGAAAGAATCTCAGTTTCTTACTTAGTGGTCAGTGGTGTACCGTCCACCCATTTCCACTCTCCCTCTCTATCTCTGTCACTCAGACCAATCCAAGCAACAGAGTCACCCAGCTGTTTAACGATGAACTCCTGTAAATAACAGCACAATAAAAAAGGCTTTAGTCTCTCTCTCTCTCTTTCTCTCTCTCTCTCTCTCTCTCTCTCTCTCTCTGCGCATGCGCGGTGGAAGAGTGAGTGTGGAGTGTAGTGCGCGAGAGCAGTTGGCGTATTGCCGATTTTTTTCGGCAGTTAATGCAACTGTTTTTTACAAAATTACATTTGTTGTGTGAGCGTAGTTTGGTTGTATTGCATGTGTGTGTGTGTGTGTGTGTGTGAGTGTGAGTGTGAGAGTAGTGTGTTCGGGAGCATGGCGGCTCTGAGCGCGCGGGTGTGAGTGTGTGTGTGTGTGTGAGAGTGTGAGAGTAGTGTGTTGGGGAGCATGGCGGCTCTGAGCGCGCGGGTGTGAGTGAGTGTGTGTGTGTGTGTGTGAGTGTGAGAGTAGTGTGTTGGGGAGCATGACGGCTCTGAGCGCACGGGTGTGAGTGAGTGTGTGTGTGTGTGTGTGTGTGTGAGACTGTTAGAGTAGTGTGTTGGGGAGCATGGCGGCTCTGAGCGCGCGGGTGTGAGTGTGTGTGTGTGTGAGTGTGAGAGTAGTGTGTTGGGGAGCATGGCGGCTCTGAGCGCGCGGGTGTGAGTGTGTGTGTGTGTGTGAGAGTGTGAGAGTAGTGTGTTGGGGAGCATGGCGGCTCTTAGCGCGCGGGTGTGAGTGAGTGTGTGTGTGTGTGTGTGTGAGTGTGAGAGTAGTGTGTTGGGGAGCATGGCAGCTCAGAGCGCGCGGGTGTGTGTGAGTGTGTGTGTGTGTGAGTGTGAGAGTAGTGTGTTGGGGAGCATGGCGGCTCTGAGCGCGCGGGTGTGTGAGAGTGTGTGTGTGTGTGTGAGTGTGAGAGTAGTGTGTTGGGGAGCATGGCGGCTCTGAGCGCGCGGGTGTGAGTGAGTGTGTGTGTGTGTGTGTGTGAGTGTGAGAGTAGTGTGTTGGGGAGCATGGCAGCTCAGAGCGCGCGGGTGTGAGTGTGTGTGTGTGTGAGTGTGTGTGTGTGTGTGTGTGTGTGTGTGTGTGAGAGTAGTGTGTTGGGGAGCATGGGGGCTCTGAGTGCGCGGGTGTGAGTGTGTGTGTGTGTGTGTGTGTGTGTGTGTGAGAGTGTTAGAGTAGTGTGTTGGGGAGCATGGCGGCTCTGAGCGCGCGGGTGTGAGTGAGTGTGTGTGTGTGTGTGTGTGAGTGTGAGAGTAGTGTGTTGGGGAGCATGGCGGCTCTGAGCGCGTGGGTGTGAGTGTGTGTGTGTTTGTGTGTGTGTGTGAGTGTGAGAGTAGTGTGTTGGGGAGCATGGCGGCTCTGAGCGCGTGGGTGTGAGTGTGTGTGTGTGTGTGTGTGAGTGTGTGTGAGTGTGAGAGTAGTGTGTTGGGGAGCATGGCGGCTCTGAGCGCGCGGGTGTGAGTGTGTGTGTGTGAGAGTGTGAGAGTAGTGTGTTGGGGAGCATGGCGGCTCTGAGCGCGCGGGTGTGAGTGTGTGTGTGTGAGAGTGTGAGAGTAGTGTGTTGGGGAGCATGGGGGCTCTGAGTGCGCGGGTGTGAGTGTCAGTGTGTGTGTGTGAGAGAGAGAGAGTAGTGTGTTGGGGAGCATGGCGGCTCTCAGCGCGCTGGTGTGAGTGTGTGTGTGTGAGTGTGAGAGTAGTGTGTTGGGGAGCATGGCGGTTCTGAGCGCGCGGGTGTGTGTGTGTGTGTGTGTGTGAGAGTGTGAGAGTAGTGTTTTGGGGAGCATGGCGGCTCTGAGCGCGCGGGTGTGAGTGAGTGTGTGTGTGTGTGTGTGTGTGTGAGTGTGAGAGTAGTGTGTTGGGGAGCATGACGGCTCTTAGCGCGCGGGTGTGAGTGTGTGTGTGTGTGTGAGAGAGAGAGTAGTGTGATGGGGAGCATGGCGGCTCTGAGCGCGCGGGTGTGAGTGAGTGTGTGTGTGTGTGTGTGTGTGTGTGAGTGTGAGACTAGTGTGTTGGGGAGCATGGCGGCTCTGAGTGCGCGGGTGTGAGTGAGTGTGTGAGTGTGTGTGTGTGTGTGTGAGTGTGAGAGTAGTGTGTTGGGGAGCATGGGGGCTCTGAG
>NC_069737.1:13277349-13282349 GCF_027358585.1 Pangasianodon hypophthalmus | reverse complement strand
TGAGAGTGTGTGTGTGTGTGAGTGAGTGTGTGTGTGTGTGAGAGTAGTGTGTTGGGGAGCATGGCGGCTCTGAGCGCGCGGGTGTGAGTGTGTGTGTGTGTGTGTGTGTGAGTGTGAGAGTAGTGTGTTGGGGAGCATGGCGGCTCTGAGCGCGTGGGTGTGAGTGAGTGTGTGTGTGTGTGTGTGTGTGAGTGTGAGAGTAGTGTGTTGGGGAGCATGGCGGCTCTGAGCGCGCGGGTGTGTGAGAGTGTCACTCGCCGTTGGAATGGTTCTTTGTTTTATCTACACTATTTTTTAATGAATGGGATTCATGCTGCGAGTTTGAACATTAATGGGGCAAGAGGATATGAAAAGCGAGTAAAGAATGGTTTTTAGATAAGCTGAATAATGGAATTGCTAGCTGCAGCACTAGGCATTAGACAAGGCTGTTCTCTGTCAGACATGCTGTATACTCTAGCAACTCAACCTCTTTTATATAAACTGACAAATCAACTCTCTGCTTTTAATAAACCTCACTCCACTGCTCCTCTCTGTCTTTCAGCATATGCAGATGATCTGGTCGTAATGGTAGGAGCACAGACAGATGTCAATGTTTGAATCGATTTTTATCATGGGCTTTTTAAACTTTGGACTTTTTAAATAAATGAATAAATAAAAATAAGGGCTGCAGAACATTACACCGTCTGCTGGAAGAGCCCCTGGTTTATGGTGGGCGTTTAGACATTTCTAGGGTGGCCGTTCCTACACTGTCCAGGGTTCTGGTCTCCTCAGGGATCGTGACACTCCGGCAGCTGGTGAACATCACAGGGACAGACCTATCACGGGCAGAGGACTTGACAGCTCGTATGGGACTGCGGTCCCTGCGTGTGATCAACAAGCTCTTACATCGCTGGAGGTCCACCCTAACATCAGAGGAGCGTGTTCAGCTGATGGACTATAAAACCAGTGAGATCAGTCCTGCAGAGGAAGAACCCTTTCCCCAGCTGAGCATCGCTCCAGACCTAGACTGGTGTGCGGGTCCCCTCCTGGAGTGCAGGGGGAGGGGGAAGTGATCATCGAACCAGTGGCAGGTAAACTGCTGTACAGGGCTTGTGTGAAAGTTTTAAACAAGAAAAAACTGAATGGGAGGGTGGACACCCCATGGCCAAGTGTACTTGGTTTTAATGATGATATTAAACCAGAGTGGAGGGAACTGTACAATCCACCATTAACCAGAAAAGTTGCTGACCTCCAGTGGAGGATTTTACATGGTAATGTTTCTGTGAATTCTTTCGTCTCCATTTTAAACCCTGAGGTCACACAGGAATGTCCATTTTGTTCACAGGGGGAAACCAGTTTTAATGCTTTTATACATTGCTCCAGGTTGCAGTCATTGTTTGTATTTATATAGAGCATCTTAAGGTCATTTTATGTAGATTTTACTTTTCAGATTTTTATTCTTGGATTTAAATATGTCAGGAGAAACAGGTTCAAGTGTCCGCTGATTAATTTTATCTTTGGTCAGGCAAAAATGGCAATATACCTGAGCAGAAAAAACAAAATGGCACAAAACACAGACTGTGATATGATAAGAATTCTCTCCAGACTAATTAAATCAAGACTTCTGATTGATTTTAATTTTTACAAGAGTTTGGGGAATTTGGAGATGTTTAAAGCAGTGTGGTGTTGTGAGGAGGCTTTGTGCTCTGTAGTGGAGGAAGAACTTTGTTTAGTACCAGCATTAGACTGATAGAAACATCACAACTACATACTCAAACTGTTCACTTTTATGTTTAGCGTAATTTATTTAAATGACTTTTTAAATATATATTTATTTATTTATTTATTGAGTCACCCTGATCTTATTGTGTAAAATGTGACTTGTGTAAAATAAAGGATTGTAAAAGTCAAGTCTCTCTCTCTCTCTCTCTCTCTCTCTCTCTCTCTCACCTGTTCCTCTCTGCTGTTTATGATCACCAGGTCTGCTCCTCTCGAACTGCAGTTCTGTCTGCTCTCATCCCAGCTCTTCGTCTCCTTAGACATGCAGTAAAAACTGGACTTGAAGTAGAAACACCCTTTACCTATAGAGATAAATGAAGAGAGAGAGAGAGATTGGTTTGATTATTTAGTTTGACTATTTGGTTTGTTTTCACGCGGAACATAATTAAAGAAACAAAAATTGGGAAAAAAAATTATACTCATGAAGTTCACTCGTTAAAAAAAGGTGATTGAAGAAGGTAAAGAAAGCTTTGGCATTCACAAAAATCATCCAACTACGGAGAACACGGAGAAGGCACTAAGTAAAGCATTAGATAAATAACTAGTTTAAATATTTTGTGTACTGCGTCCAGCATTTATTTTCTCTTTTTGACTGTCAGTTCAAATATGGAGAGCACATGGCATTTCTCCAGCACTACGGCTTGTACTTTTCTATAACTTGATAATAGGTTATTGTTGTATATTTCTCTCTTTAGACCCTGACTGGATAAATAAAAACAGCACACCCTCTCTAAAGAGAACTCTGTGTGTGGACAATAACGACTTGTATCGACATTTACATTTTACACACTGGGCGCTGGAAACGGCCAAGGTACATATATTATCTCCAGGAGGAAGGTAAAGTTTACCAATTGGGAATTAATCTTGAGGAGACTCAGTAATTACTGCTTAGTTAATAGTGAACTATTACAAGCATACTTCCTAATGAATTAACTACGTAATTAACTAATATTCCTTAGTAGTTAATCTAGTAACCTATGTGTTAATGAAGAACTATTCATTCATTCTTTCTTACTCCTTGCAAAGTTACCTATGAGTTATGGAACAGTATTGTAACGTGTTATCAATATTAATGGGATTGCCCTCATTCTAAGACCTGGGTGAAAATATATGGAGGAACATGTGAGAGGATGTGAGTTAAAATCTTTATTCCCCAGTTTCAAGATTTCTACTGAAGGCATTTAACTGTTGGGAAGAAAATTTAACGCTAAATTCATCTACTTACACGAATCACAAAATGTCATCAGGTATCCATCTCTCTCCCTCTGTAACTGGTCTTTCTCTTTAGTCAGGGTGTTGTATCTGGTCTGTAGCTGGTCTTTCTCTTTAGTCAGGGTGTTGTATCTGGTCTGTAACTGGTCTTTCTCTTTAGTCAGGGTGTTGTAACTGGTCTGTAACTGGTCTTTCTCTTTAGTCAGGGTGTTGTATCTAGTCTGTAACTGGTCTCTCTCTCCAGTCAGGGTGTTGTATCTGGTCTGTAACTGGTCTCTCTCTCTAGTCAAGGTGTTGAAACTGGTCTGTAACTGGTCTCTCTCTTTAGTCGGGTTGGTGCATCTGGTCTGTAGCTGGTCTCTCTCTTTAGTCAGGTTGGTGTATCTGGTCTGTAGCTGGTTGTTTTCTGTATTCAGGTTGTTGAATTTGATCCACAGCACTGTGACGGCAGTCAGCAGGAGAACACACAGCAGCAGCAGACACACTGCAGTCAGTCTGTAACACCTGCTCTGTGCAGTGTCTCCTCCTAGAGGTAAATGGACACAGAGACAGTCTCTCCAAATTTAGACCTAACATTTACAGTTTAGTCTCAACAGCCTCATCAATATCAAAGCCCTTCAACAGGGAGCTGGAGAACATCTCAGTATCTCATCTCAGCCATCACTGTGAAACTCCTCCCTTTCCACTAAATGCATGCAGTGATGGGCGGGGTTTTGGGCTGCTTTTGAATAAACTGACTTGCAGATCTGAATCACATCACCTGTTCTCCCTTTGCACCATGATGACTGCCCACAAAACTCCATAAAAGTTCACAGACAGCTAGGAGCATGAAAATATACTTATTATTATCAACATTATACAGTATAATGTTGATTATAATAAGAAAGTGCTAAATCTTCCATCTTCTGAGGCGTCTGTTTACAGCTTACAGCTCTGCGCAGACACACTCCTCCATTTAACTCTTTTTACCAGACGTCAAAATATGGAATTTCTGCTTCTTTTGGGATGCCGGTGTACAGCACTGAATTTATTTGTGATGTCACACTCCATAGTAGTGGTTAATGGCTCATATGAAATTAGACACTCAGGGCTTTAAGAATTTGCAGTTTTTGATAAGTATTTTTTTATTTTTTTTTTATTTTATAATTTTATCCTAGCAACCTAGCACCTAGCACTTCTGTAATTTACTGTAAACATAATAAAAAAAACTCTACAATATATGTAATCTGTACATAAAACTACAGAAAGCCATGCAAATTTTAGAATTTGAAGTCGAATGTCCATGGCTGGGGTCAAAACACAGGCAGATAGTGTAACACAAGGATGATGCGTAATTGTAATCAGAAAGGCAAACGAGGTTCAAAATAGTGAGAAGAATTTTCTCACTTCCATCTCTATGTTACCTCTAACAGTGTCTACATTCTCACAGATATCCACCATCATCTCCACTCACTGTTACTGCATCTCTGCAATTTTGGAACACTTTCGGCCATGCAAACTTAAACATTTTGTACCTGTGTGATGTGCTTCTAGGCGTCTCTCTGCGTCAGCGTCTTCCTTCTCTGTGTCGGGGTCGTGACCTTCAACATTGTCTGCAATCTCATAGATAACTAATGTCATCTCATCTTGCTTAGAAGAACACTGAAACATCTCTAATCTATAAAACACTCACTAAAACATTAAATTATTGCGTCTCGGTGTGGACGTGACTGACAGGCTGCGCCTCTGTACTCTGTGTATACGGAATTAGATGTGCTGCGGTCAGTAAAGGAAGTCAAAGGAAGTTAAACGTTAGAGGAGGGGCATCAGTGGCTTCTTGTGGTCAAACTGTGAAGACATTTGAGCTGCAATTCTCACACATACCGTAGATATTCTTGTTAAAGTCCAGCACTTATATAAATATCAAAATAACATTATTGTGTGATAATGATGTACACATTGCACCGATTCATCATATTTTTTTTTTTTACTCATAACATCATTACACAAAGCTATTAGACTTTTCACCTGCTGCTTTTAAGATCAATTTA
>NC_069737.1:13259849-13272349 GCF_027358585.1 Pangasianodon hypophthalmus | reverse complement strand
AATTTATTTAAATGACTTTTTAAAATATTTATTTATTTATTGAGTCTCCCTGATCTTATTGTGTAAAATGTGACTTGTGTAAAATAAAGGATTGTAAAAGTCAAGTCTCTCTCTCTCTCTCTCTCTCTCTCTCTCTCTCTCTCACCTGTTCCTCTCTGCTGTTTATGATCACCAGGTCTGCTCCTCTCGAACTGCAGTTCTGTCTGCTCTCCTCCCAGCTCTTCGTCTCCTTAGACATGCAGTAAAAACTGGACTTGAAGTAGAAACACCCTTTACCTATAGAGATAAATGAAGAGAGAGAGAGAGATTGGTTTGATTATTCGTTTTGACTATTTGGTTTGTTTTCACGCGGAACATAATTAAAGAAACAAAAATTGGGAAAAAAAATTATACTCATGAAGTTCACTCGTTAAAAAAAGGTGATTGAAGAAGGTAAAGAAAGCTTTGGCATTCACAAAAATCATCCAACTACGGAGAACACGGAGAAGGCGCTAAATAAAGCATTAGATAAAGAACTAGTTTAAATATTTTGTGTACTGCGTCCAGCATTTATTTTCTCTTTTTGACTGTCAGTTCAAATATGGAGAGCACATGGCATTTCTCCAGCACTACGGCTTGTACTTTTCTATAACTTGATAATAGGTTATTGTTGTATATTTCTCTCTTTAGACCCTGACTGGATAAATAAAAACAGCACACCCTCTCTAAAGAGAACTCTGTGTGTGGACAATAACGACTTGTATAGACATTTACATTTTACACACTGGGCGCTGGAAACGGCCAAGGTACATATATTATCTCCAGGAGGAAGGTAAAGTTTACCAATTGGGAATTAATCTTGAGGAGACTCAGTAATTACTGCTTAGTTAATAGTGAACTATTACAAGCATACTTCCTAATGAATTAACTACGTAATTAACTAATATTCCTTAGTAGTTAATCTAGTAACCTATGTGTTAATGAAGAACTATTCATTCATTCTTTCTTACTCCTTGCAAAGTTACCTATGAGTTATGGAACAGTATTGTAACGTGTTATCAATATTAATGGGATTGCCCTCATTCTAAGACCTGGGTGAAAATATATGGAGGAACATGTGAGAGGATGTGAGTTAAAATCTTTATTCCCCAGTTTCAAGATTTCTACTGAAGGCATTTAACTGTTGGGAAGAAAATTTAACGCTAAATTCATCTACTTACACGAATCACAAAATGTCATCAGGTATCCATCTCTCTCCCTCTGTAACTGGTCTTTCTCTTTAGTCAGGGTGTTGTATCTGGTCTGTAGCTGGTCTTTCTCTTTAGTCAGGGTGTTGTATCTAGTCTGTAACTGGTCTCTCTCTCCAGTCAGGGTGTTGTATCTGGTCTGTAACTGGTCTCTCTCTCTAGTCAAGGTGTTGAAACTGGTCTGTAACTGGTCTCTCTCTCCAGTCAGGGTGTTGTATCTGGTCTGTAACTGGTCTCTCTCTCTAGTCAGGGTGTTGTATCTAGTCTGTAACTGGTCTCTCTCTCCAGTCAGGGTGTTGTATCTGGTCTGTAGCTGGTCTTTCTCTTTAGTCAGGGTGTTGTATCTAGTCTGTAACTGGTCTCTCTCTCCAGTCAGGGTGTTGTATCTGGTCTGTAACTGGTCTCTCTCTCTAGTCAAGGTGTTGAAACTGGTCTGTAACTGGTCTCTCTCTTTAGTCGGGTTGGTGCATCTGGTCTGTAGCTGGTCTTTCTCTTTAGTCAGGGTGTTGTATCTGGTCTGTAGCTGGTTGTTTTCTATATTCAGGTTGTTGAATTTGATCCACAGCACTGTGACGGCAGTCAGCAGGAGAACACACAGCAGCACCACACACACTGCAGTCAGTCTGTAACACCTGCTCTGTGCAGTGTCTCCTCCTAGAGGTAAATGGACACAGAGACAGTCTCTCCAAATTTAGACCTAACATTTACAGTTTAGTCTCAACAGCCTCATCAATATCAAAGCCCTTCAACAGGGAGCTGGAGAACATCTCAGTATCTCATCTCAGCCATCACTGTGAAACTCCTCCCTTTCCACTAAATGCATGCAGTGATGGGCGGGGCTTTGGGCTGCTTTTGAATAAACTGACTTGCAGATCTGAATCACATCACCTGTTCTCCCTTTGCACCATGATGACTGTGTAAGCCAAAAGGAGCTAAACTTTTCCACCAGATTTACAGAAACTTTTGTGGATTTTTGGAAACACTGAGAACACGAAAACACTTTCTTCCTACTCGTGTACTCATATGAAATTAGACACTCAGGGCTTTAAGAATTTTGGTAAGTATTTCCTTTTTTTTTTTTTTAATTTTATAATTTTATCCTAGCGACCTAGCACATAGCACTTCTGTAATTTACTGTAAACATAATAAAAAAAAAACTCTACAATATATGTAATCTGTAAATAAAAGTGCAGAAATCCATGCAAATTTTAGAATTTGAAGTCGAATGTCCATGGCTGGGGTCAAAACACAGGCAGATAGTGTAACACAAGGATGATGCGTAATTGTAATCAGAAAGGCAAACGAGGTTCAAAATAGTGAGAGGAATTTTCTCACTTCCATCTCTATGTTACCTCTAACAGTGTCTACATTCTCACAGATATCCACCATCATCTCCACTCACTGTTACTGCATCTCTGCAATTTTGGAACACTTTTGGCCATGCAAACTTAAACATTTTGTACCTGTGTGATGTGCTTCTAGGCGTCTCTCTGCGTCAGCGTCTTCCTTCTCTGTGTCGGGGTCGTGATCTCTAACAACATCTGCACTCTCATAGATATCCACCACCATCTCCACTCGCTCAGAAGAACACCCAATCATCTCTAATCTATAAAACACTCACTAAAACATTAAATTACTGCATCTCGGTGTGGACGTGACTGACAGGCTGCGCCTCTGTACTCTGTGTATACGGAATTAGATGTGCTGCTGTCAGTAAAGGAAGTCAAAGGAAGTTAAACGTCAGAGGAGGGGCATCAGTGGCTTCTTGTGGTCAAACTGTGAAGACATTTGAGCTGCAATTCTCACTCATACTGTAGATGATCTTTTTACAAGTCCAGCACTTATATAAATATCTAAAAAACATTATTGTGTGATAATAATGTATACATTGCACCGATTCATCATATTTTTTTTTTTTTACTCATAACATCATTACACAAAGCTATTAGACTTTTCACCTGCTGCATTTAAGATGAATTTATATATTTATAGCAGGTTGAATTCTGTCATATGAATTAGTTGACATGTTCTTGCAGCAAATCTGGAATTATTTGTTGATTTACTTTTTCAGATGCTTTATGCAGCTTTACTGTGAGGATGCAAGACACAAGTTTCGCTGATCTAACATCAGCGTTAAACCACTTCTCTCTTTCACACATAGAAAAACACCCACATAGAAAAAAACCCACAGTGTGCACACACTCACACACAGGCATGCAAAAGGGGCAAGACTTTTGTTTAACGTTTATGGAAGGAGACTCCAGTGACAGTTCTTTGTAACAGTAAGAGTCTTCAGGACAGGGGAGTTTGTGCTTTGTAGTTTCTCAGTAACATGGCAAAGAAGAGAAAAAAAAGAGAGGCTGCTGAGAGAACAACCCTTTATAGCTGTTATAACAGGAAATAACTTGTTTAACAAATGTTCCATAACAATAAACATGATTTTAAATGGATTAAAAGTTTGTGTCCTTCTTTTATTAAAAGAACTGTAAGTGTTGACAAATTGCTGTCATATAAGAGGAATAAAACCCTTCGGGATGTGATGTTATAGGGAAATAATCACCTTGGTAACATTAACTCTGCTTTGCACCAAGCTGCATCACAAAACCCCATCCATCGCTGCTTCACCCATCCTGATGCCCTACTTCTGGTTGGAGTTCTCATTGGTTGTGTTCGCTCGCTGCTGCGGGGGGTGGCCCCATATGGACGGCCTGAAGAACTGTTTGGATTGCTGGGGATGGTGCCACCTGGGGGCTGTGGAGATGGCTTGGGGATCACATATGGGGAGCTGTACTGTAATGGCTTGGGAGCTTGCCACGAGCAGCTTCGTACTCAGGACTCCATCAGTGGACAGTGGATAGATTTTAACCAACCGGACTTCTTGCGAAAACTGTGATGAATTTATTGGTTGCACAATTGCACTATTTGTCCTTATAGTACACAATAATAGAAGGGATTTATTTATAATCGCACTATCCGTTGCACCCAGATGAGGATGGGTTCCCTTTTGAGCCTGGTTCCTCTCAAGGTTTCTTCCTCATATCATCTCAGGGAGTTTTTCCTTGCCACCGTCGCCACTGGCTTGCTCATTAGGGATAAATTCACAGTGATAAATTCAAATATTTACAATATATTTTTGTGAATCCATTTATTTCTGTAAAGCTGCTTTGTGACAATGTCCATTGTTAAAAGCCCTATACAAATAAAATTTAATTGAATTGAAATGAATCCATCATTGATTATTTTCCTATAACAACACTGCTATCTTCTTTATATGCTAAAGACTCTGCAGTGCCACAAATGCTC
Source organism: Pangasianodon hypophthalmus (assembly GCF_027358585.1). Classification (NCBI taxonomy): domain Eukaryota; kingdom Metazoa; phylum Chordata; class Actinopteri; order Siluriformes; family Pangasiidae; genus Pangasianodon; species Pangasianodon hypophthalmus. The sequence goes on along the minus strand of NC_069737.1, from coordinate 13,267,820 downwards.
TCTACAGATTTATTTAAATGTTGTTTTTAACATAAACTCTATTCAGCAGAAAAGTACCTGCAAACCAGGAATCAACCCCTTTACAGTCATTTCACATCATGTCCCTCACTCTAGGATCAAAAACCAATATAATAAACCTCAATCCAATCTTGCTTGAGCTCAGGCTTATGCTGATTTAACAGAGTCAGAGACACTGAGATGGACTCTTCAAATACAATTATCTCAATTATACTGCTTTCTTCATCACAGATCTACAGAGTTACTGCATCAGAATCATAAGAAATATAGATCTATGTGATACGGTAAAAGACATGAACAGTCTCTGTGCACTTTGTGTCACTGACTGATTACTGAGTTCACTCTGAGAAGACAAGAACATACACTGAGACACAATTATCATCAAAATACTTTTATATATTTGGCTCAATTTGTGTATAAGCGCTTTTTATTATAAAATGATACTCGTCACTGAGAAAGACGTTTCTCACAGATCCTGTGCAGTTCATCAGAGCATTTCTTGTCATTCCAGACAGCCTTTTTTGAATTGTAAATCTCAGCACAGTCCTCATCACCTGAATTATTCGGTTGCCCCGGAGCCCAATACCTGAAACCCAGAGAAACAGAATCAGACTCAGATCAGTGTTCAATTTCCTTCAATTCCACACATTTAACTGAATCCTCTCAGCCTCTGTTTACTGACATGCACATCGGAACAATATAAAAAATACAAGTATGCACTTAAAAAAAAAAGACAGAAAGAATCTCAGTTTCTTACTCAGTGGTCAGTGGTGTACCGTCCACCCATTTCCACCCTCCCTTTCTATCTCTGTCACTCAGACCAATCCAAGTATCAAAGCCGCCCAGCTGTTGACCGATGAGCTCCTGTAAATGACAGCACAATAAAAAAGGCTTTAGTCTCTCTCTCTCTCTCTCTCTCTCTCTGCGCATGCGCAGTGGAAGACTGAGCATGTGGCGCTCGTGACAGTGGTTAGTGTCTTGCCAATTTTCTTCTGCAGTTAATGCAACTTTTTTCCGTGTAACATCTCAGATTAATTACATTTGTTGTGTGAGTGAGTGTGTAAGCAAGTAGTTTGGTTGTATTGCCTGTGTGTGTGTGTGAGAGAGTAGTGTGTTGGGGGAGCATGGCAGCTGTGTGAGAGTTTGACTCGCCGTTGGAATGGTTCTTATCATCTCTTTGTTTTATCTACACTATTTTTTAATGAATGGGATTCATGCTGCGAGTTTGAACATTAATGGGGCAAGAGGATATGAAAAGCGAGTAAAGCGCTATGAACTAGTGAAGCAGAAGCTAACTGATGTTACTATGTTACAGGAGACTCATAGTGATGTCAGCAACACTGCTCATTGGGTGAAGGAGTGGGAGGGGCTGGCCATTTTAAGTCATAATACTGTCGCGACGAAAATAGGAGGCGGATTCGATAGTGAGTAAACTGAGGCTTTTAATGAGGTTGCAGATAAAGAACAGGCTGAGCAGACAGTCCAAGGAAGCCAGCTGGAAACAGTAATCCTCCAGAGTTCAAGGCACACAGCGCAACCGCGGAACTGTGAAAAAGCACAAACATGAAAACAACGAACTTTCAGCATATGCAGATGATCTGGTCGTAATGGTAGGAGAACAGACAGATGTGAATATTTTAATTGATTTTTATCATGAGCTTTTTAAAATTTGGACTTTTTTTCAAAAAACAAAATAAGGGGTGCAGAACATTACACCGTCTGCTGGAAGAGCCCCTGGTTTATGGTGGGCGTTTAGACATTTCTAGGGTGGCCGTTCCTACACTGTCCAGGGTTCTGGTCTCCTCAGGGATCGTGACACTCCGGCAGCTGGTGAACATCACAGGGACAGACCTATCACGGGCAGAGGACTTGACAGCTCGTATGGGACTGCGGTCCCTGCGTGTGATCAACAAGCTCTTACATCGCTGGAGGTCCACCCTAACATCAGAGGAGCGTGTTCAGCTGATGGACTATAAAACCAGTGAGATCAGTCCTGCAGAGGAAGAACCCTTTCCCCAGCTGAGCATCGCTCCAGACCTAGACTGGTGTGCGGGTCCCCTCCTGGAGTGCAGGGGGAGGGGGAAGTGATCATCGAACCAGTGGCAGGTAAACTGCTGTACAGGGCTTGTGTGAAAGTTTTAAACAAGAAAAAACTGAATGGGAGGGTGGACACCCCATGGCCAAGTGTACTTGGTTTTAATGATGATATTAAACCAGAGTGGAGGGAACTGTACAATCCACCATTAACCAAAAAAGTTGGTGACCTCCAATGGAGGATTTTACATGGTATTGTTTCTGTGAATTCTTTTGTCTCCATTTTAAACCCTGAGGTCACACAGGAATGTCCATTTTGTTCACAGGGGGAAACCGGTTTTAATGCTTTTATACATTGCTCCAGGTTGCAGTCATTGTTTGTATTTTTACAAAGCATCTTAAGGTCATTTTATGTAGATTTTACTTTTCAGATTTTTATTCTTGGTTTTAAATATGTCAGGAGAAACAGGTTCAAGTGTCCGCTGATTAATTTTATCTTTGGTCAGGCAAAAATGGCAATATACCTGAGCAGAAAAAACAAAATGGCACAAAACACAGACTGTGATACAATAAGAATTCTCTCCAGACTAATTAAATCAAGAATTCTGATTGATTTTAATTTTTACAAGAGTTTGGAGAATTTGGAGATGTTTAAAGCAGTGTGGTGTTGTGAGGAGGCTTTGTGCTCTGCAGTGGAGGAAGAACTTTGTTTAGTACCAGCATTAGACTGATAGAAACATCACAACTACATACTCAAACTGTTCACTGTTATGTTTAGTGTAATTTATTTAAATGACTTTTTTTAAATATATTTATTTATTTATTTATTGAGTCACCCTGATCTGATTGTGTAAAATACAGGACTGTAAAAGTCAAGTCTCTCTCTCTCTCTCTCACATGTTCCTCTCTGCTGTTTATGATCACCAGGTCTGTTCCTCCTGATCTGCAGTTCAGTCTGCTGTCATCCCAGCCCTTCTTCTCATTAGACATGGAGTAAAAACTGGAGTTGAAGTAGAAACACCTCCATTTATCTATAGAGATAAATGAAGAGAGAGAGAGAGAGAGAGAGAAAGAGAGAGAGATTGGTTTGATTATTCGATTTGACTATTTGGTTTGTTTTCATGCGGAACATAATTAAAGAAGCAAAAATTGGAAAAAAAATGTATACTCGTAAAGTTAATTAATTCACTCGTTAAAAAAGGTGATTGAAGAAGGTAAAGAAAGCTTTGGCATTCACAAAAATCATCCAGCTACGGAGAACACAGAGAAGGCGCTAAGAAAAGCATTAAATAAATAATGAGTTTAAACATTTTGTGTACTGCGTCCAGCATTTATTTTCTCTTTTTGACTGTCAGTTCAAATATGGAGAGCACATGGCATTTCTCCAGCACTACGGCTTGTACTTTTCTATAACTTGATAATAGGTTATTGTTGTATATTTCTCTCTTTAGACCCTGACTGGATAAATAAAAACAGCACACCCTCTCTAAAGAGAACTCTGTGTGTGGACAATAACGACTTGTATAGACATTTACATTTTACACACTGGGCGCTGGAAACGGCCAAGGTACATATATTATCTCCAGGAGGAAGGTAAAGTTTACCAATTGGGAATTAATCTTGAGGAGACTCAGTAATTACTGCTTAGTTAATAGTCAACTACTACAAGCATACTTCCTAATGAATTAACTAAGTAATTAACTAATATTCCTTAGTAGTTAATGGTAGTAACCTATGTCTTAATGAAGAACTATTCATTCATTCTTTCTTTCTTACTCCTTGCAAAGTTACCTATGAGTTATGGAACAGTACTGTAACGTGTTATCAATATTAATGGGATTGCCCTCATTCTAAGACCTGGGTGAAAATATATGGAAGAACATGTGAGAGGATGTGAGTTAAAATCTTTATTTCCCAGTTTCAAGATTTCTACTGAAGGCATTTAACTTTTGGGAAGAAAATTTAACGCTAAATTCATCTACTTACACGAATCACAAAATGTCATCAGGTATCCATCTCTCTCCCTCTGTAACTGGTCTCTCTCTTTAGTCAGGGTGTTGTATCTGGTCTGTAACTGGTCTCTCTCTTTAGTCAGGGTGTTGTATCTGGTCTGTAGCTGGTTGTTTTCTATATTCAGGTTGTTGAATTTGATCCACAGCACTGTGACGGCAGTCAGCAGGAGAACACACAGCAGCACCGCACACACTGCAGTCAGTCTGTAACACCTGCTCTGTGCAGTGTCTCCTCCTAGAGGTAAATGGACACAAAGACAGTCTCTCCAAATTTAGACCTAACATTTACAGTTTAGTCTCAACAGCCTCATCAATATCAAAGCCCTTCAACAGGGAGCTGGAGAACATCTCAGTATCTCATCTCAGCCATCACTGTGAAACTCCTCCCTTTCCACTAAATGCATGCAGTGATGGGCGGGGCTTTGGGCTGGTTTTGAATAAACTGACTTACAGATCTGAATCACATCACCTGTTCTCCCTTTGCACCATGATGACTGTGTAAGCCAAAAGGAGCTAAACTTTTCCACCAGATTTACAGAAACTTCTTTGGATTTTTGGAAACACTGAGAACACGAAAACACTTTTTTCATACACGCCTATGTTGAACACAGCTCATTTGCATGAAGTGATGCCCACAAAAATCCATAAAATTTCATGTGCACAGACAGCTAGGAGCATGAAAAGAATGATCAGAAGTGGAAATAATTTTGACTCAATACTACACCAATTATAATATTTAATAATATACAGTATAATGTTAATAATAAGAAGAAAATGCTAATTCTTCTTCTGAGGCATCTGTTTACAGCTTACAGCTCTGCGCAGACACACTCCTCCATTTAACTCTTTTTACCAGACGTCAAAATATGGAATTTCTGCTTCTTTTGGGATGCCGGTGTACAGCACTGAATTTATTTGTGATGTCACACTCCACAGTAGTGGTTAATGGCTCATATGAAATTAGACACTCAGGGCTTTAAGAATTTGCAGTTTTTGATAAGTATTTTTTTTTTTTTTTTTTTTATAATTTTATCCTAGCGACCTAGCACCTAGCACTTCTGTAATTTACTGTAAACATAATAAAAAAAAAAATTCTACAATATATGTAATCTGTATATAAAAGTGGAGAAAGTCATGCAAATTTTAGAATTTGAAGTCGAATGTCCATGGCTGGGGTCAAAACACAGGCAGATAGTGTAACACAAGGATGATGCGTAATTGTAATCAGAAAGGCAAACGAGGTTCAAAATAGTGAGAGGAATTTTCTCACTTCCATCTCTATGTTACCTCTAACAGTGTCTACATTCTCACAGATATCCACCATCATCTCCACTCACTGTTACTGCATCTCTGCAATTTTGGAACACTTTCGGCCATGCAAACTTAAACATTTTGTACCTGTGTGATGTGCTTCTAGGCGTCTCTCTGCGTCAGCGTCTTCCTTCTCTGTGTCGGGGTCGTGACCTTCAACATTGTCTGCAATCTCATAGATAACTAATGTCATCTCATCTTGCTCAGAAGAACACTGAAACATCTCGAATCTATAAAACACTCACTAAAACATTAAATTATTGCGTCTCGGTGTGGACGTGACTGACAGGCTGCGCCTCTGTACTCTGTGTATACGGAATTAGATGTGCTGCGGTCAGTAAAGGAAGTCAAAGGAAGTTAAACGTCAGAGGAGGGGCATCAGTGGCTTCTTGTGGTCAAACTGTGAAGACATTTGAGCTGCAATTCTCACTCATACTGTAGATGATCTTGTTAAAGTCCAGCACTTATATAAATATCAAAATAATATTATTGTGTGATAATGATGTACACATTGCACCGATTCATCATCTTTTTTTTTTTACTCATAACATCATTACACAAAGCTATTAGACTTTTCACCTGCTGCATTTAAGATGAATTTATATATTTATAGCAGGTTGAATTCTGTCATATGAATTAGTTGACATGTTCTTGCAGCAGATCTGGAATTATTTGTCGATTTACTTTTTCAGATGCTTTATGCAGCTTTATTGTGAGGATGCAAGACACAAGTTCCACTGATCTAACATCAGCATTAACCACTGCTCTCTTTCACACATAGAAAAACAAACACATAGAAAAAAAACCACAGTGTGCACACACTCACACACAGGCATGCAAAAGGGGCAAGACTTTTGTTTAAAGTTTATGGAAGGAGACTCCAGTGACAGTTCTTTGTAACAGTAAGAGTCTTCAGGACAGGGGAGTTTGTGCTTTGTAGTTTCTCAGTAACATGGCAAAGAAGAGAAAAAAAAGAGAGGCTGCTGAGAGAACAACCCTTTATAGCTGTTATAACAGGAAATAACTTGTTTCACAAATGTTCCATAACAATAAACATGATTTTAAATGGATTAAAAGTTTGTGTCCTTCTTTTATTAAAAAAGAAAACTGCAAACGTTGACAAATTGCTGTCATATAAGAGGAATAAAACCCTTCGGGACGTGATGTTATAGGAAAATAATCACCTTGGTAACATTAACTCCGCTTTGCACCAAGCTGCATCACAAAACCCCGTCCATTACTGATTATTTTCCTGTAACAACACTGCTATCTTCTTTATATAATAATGACTCTGCAGTGCCACAAATGCTCTGTACAGATTTATTTAAATGTTGTTTTTAACATAAACTCTATTCAGCTTAACCGTTTGAGCAGAAAAGTACCTGCAAACCAGGAATCAACCCCTTTACAGTCATTTCACATCATGTCCCTCACTCTAGGATCAAAAACAGTATAATAAACCTCAATCCAATCTTGCTTGAGCTCAGGCTTATGCTGCTTTAACAGAGTCAGAGACACTGAGATGGACTCTTCAAATACAATTATCTCAATTATACTGCGTTCATCATCACAGATCTACAGAGTTACTGCATCAGAATCATAAGAAATATACATCTATGAGTTACAGTAAAAGACATGAACAGTCTCTGTGCACTTTGTGTCACTGACTGATTACTGAGTTCACTCTGAGAAAACAAGAACATACACTGAGACACAATTATCATCAAAATACTTTCTTTTATATTTTTTATATATTTGGTTCAATTTGTGTATAAGCACTTTTTATTATAAAATGATACTCGTCACTGAGAAAGACGTTTCTCACAGATCCAGTGCAGTTTCACAGAGCATTTCTTGTCGTTCCAGACAACCTTATCTGTATTGTAAATCTCAGCACAGTCCTCATCAGTTCCATTACTCGGTTCCCCCGGACCCCAATACCTGAAACCCAGAGAATCAGAATCAGACTCAGATCAGTGTTCAGTTTCCTTCAATTCCACACATTTAACTGAATCCTCTCAGCCTCTGTTTACTGACATGCACATCGGAACAATATAAAATATACGAGTATAATAGGGAATAAACTTTACAGTTTTCCAATCAGGAGAATATTATTAAGATGGTGTCAGTTGTATTGCACTTTAAAAAAAAGACAGAAAGAATCTCAGTTTCTTACTTAGTGGTCAGTGGTGTACCGTCCACCCATTTCCACTCTCCCTCTCTATCTCTGTCACTCAGACCAATCCAAGCCTCAGGGCCGCCCAGCTGCTGACCGATGAACAACTGTAAATAACAGCACAATAAAAAAGGCTTTAGTCTCTCTCTCTCTCTCTCTCTCTCTCTCTCTGCGCGCATGCACGGTGGAAGAGTGAGTGTGGAGTGTAGCGCGTGAGAGCGGTTAGCGTCTTGCCGATTTTTTTCGGCAGTTAATGCAACTGTTTTACAAAATTACATTTGTTGTGTGAGCGTAGTTTGGTTGTATTGCATGTGTGTGTGTATGTGTGTGTGTGTGTGAGTGTGAGAGTAGTGTGTTGGGGAGCATGGCGGCTCTGAGCGCGCGGGTGTGAGTGAGTGTGTGTGTGTGTGTGAGTGTGAG
>NC_069737.1:13242349-13247349 GCF_027358585.1 Pangasianodon hypophthalmus | reverse complement strand
TGTGTGTGTGTGTGTGAGTGTGAGAGTGTGAGAGTAGTGTGTTGGGGAGCATGGCGGCTCTGAGTGCGCGGGTGTGAGTGAGTGTGTGAGTGTGTGTGTGTGTGTGTGTGTGAGTGTGAGAGTAGTGTGTTGGGGAGCATGGCTGCTCTGAGCGCGCGGGTGTCAGTGAGTGTGTGTGTGTGTGTGAGTGTGAGAGTAGTGTGTTGGGGAGCATGGCGGCTCTGAGCGCGCGGGTGTGAGTGAGTGTGTGAGTGTGTGTGTGTGTGTGTGTGAGTGTGAGAGTAGTGTGTTGGGGAGCATGGCGGCTCTGAGTGCGCGGGTGTAAGTGAGTGTGTGAGTGTGTGTGTGTGAGTGTGAGAGTAGTGTGTTGGGGAGCATGGCGGCTCTGAGCGCGCGGGTGTCAGTGAGTGTGTGTGTGTGTGTGTCAGAGTGTGAGAGTAGTGTGTTGGGGAGCATGGCGGCTCTGAGCGCGCGGGTGTGAGTCAGTGTGTGTGTGTGTGTGTGTGTGTGTGAGTGTGAGAGTAGTGTGTTGGGGAGCATGGCGGCTCTGAGCGCGCGGGTGTGAGTGTGTGTGTGTTAGTGTGTGTGTGTGAGTGTGAGAGTAGTGTGTTGGGGAGCATGGCGGCTCTGAGCGCGCGGGTGTGAGTGAGTGTGTGTGTGTGTGTGTGTGAGAGTGTGAGAGTAGTGTGTTGGGGAGCATGGGGGCTCAGAGCGCGCGGGTGTGAGTCAGTGTGTGTGTGTGTGTGTGTGTGTGTGAGTGTGAGAGTAGTGTGTTGTGGAGCATGGGGGATCAGAGCGCGCGGGTGTGAGTGAGTGTGTGTGTGTGTGTGAGTGTGAGAGTAGTGTGTTGGGGAGCATGGCGGCTCTGAGCGCGCGGGTGTGTGTGTGTGAGTGTCTGTGTGTGTGTGTGAGAGTGTGAGAGTAGTGTGTTGGGGAGCATGGCGGCTCTGAGCGCGCGGGTGTGTGTGAGTGTGTGTGTGTGTGTGTGTGTGAGAGTAGTGTGTTGGGGAGCATGGCGGCTCTGAGTGCGCGGGTGTAAGTGAGTGTGTGAGTGTGTGTGTGTGAGTGTGAGAGTAGTGTGTTGGGGAGCATGGCGGCTCTGAGCGCGCGGGTGTCAGTGAGTGTGTGTGTGTGTGTGTCAGAGTGTGAGAGTAGTGTGTTGGGGAGCATGGCGGCTCTGAGCGCGCGGGTGTGAGTCAGTGTGTGTGTGTGTGTGTGTGTGTGTGAGTGTGAGAGTAGTGTGTTGGGGAGCATGGCGGCTCTGAGCGCGCGGGTGTGAGTGTGTGTGTGTTAGTGTGTGTGTGTGAGTGTGAGAGTAGTGTGTTGGGGAGCATGGCGGCTCTGAGCGCGCGGGTGTGAGTGAGTGTGTGTGTGTGTGTGTGTGAGAGTGTGAGAGTAGTGTGTTGGGGAGCATGGGGGCTCAGAGCGCGCGGGTGTGAGTCAGTGTGTGTGTGTGTGTGTGTGTGTGTGTGTGTGTGAGTGTGAGAGTAGTGTGTTGTGGAGCATGGGGGATCAGAGCGCGCGGGTGTGAGTGAGTGTGTGTGTGTGTATGTGTGAGTGTGAGAGTAGTGTGTTGGGGAGCATGGCGGCTCTGAGCGCGCGGGTGTGTGTGAGTGTGTGTGTGTGTGTGTGTGTGTGTGAGTGTGTGTGTTGGGGAGCATGGCGGCTCTGAGCGCGCGGGTGTGTGAGAGTGTGTGTGTGTGTGTGAGTGTGAGAGTAGTGTGTTGGGGAGCATGGCGGCTCTGAGCGCGCGGGTGTGAGTGAGTGTGTGTGTGTGTGAGTGTGAGAGTGTGTGTTGGGGAGCATGGCGGCTCTGAGTGCGTGGGTGTGAGTGAGTGTGTGAGTGTGTGTGTGTGAGTGTGTGTGTGTGTGAGTGTGTGTGTGTGTGTGTGAGTGTGTGTGTTGGGGAGCATGGCGGCTCTGAGCGCGCGGGTGTGAGTGAGTGTGTGAGTGTGTGTGTGAGTGTGAGAGTGTGTGTTGGGGAGCATGGCGGCTCTGAGCGCGGGTGTGAGTGTGTGTGTGTGTGTGCGACTGTGAGAGTAGTTTGTTGGGGAGCATGGCGGCTCTGAGCGCGCGGGTGTGAGTGAGTGTGTGTGTGAGTGTGTGTGTGTGAGTGTGAGTGTGTGTGTTGGGGAGCATGGCGGCTCTGAGCGCGCGGGTGTGTGAGTGTGTGTGTGTGTGTGTGTGTGTGTGTGTGTGAGTGTGAGAGAGATAGAGAGAGTAGTGTGTTGGGGAGCATGGCGGCTGTCAGCGCACGGGTGTGAGTGTGTGTGTGTGTGTGTGTGTGTGTGAGTGTGAGAGTAGTGTGTTGGGGAGCATGGCGGCTCTGAGCGCGCGGCTGTGAGTGTGTGTCTGTGTGTGTGTGTGTGTGTGTGTGTGAGAGAGAGAGAGTAGTGTGTTGGGGAGCATGGCGGCTCTGAGCGCGCGGGTGTGAGTGAGTGTGTGAGTGTGTGTGTGAGTGTGAGAGTGTGTGTTGGGGAGCATGGCGGCTCTGAGCGCGCGGGTGTGTGTGTGTGTGTATGTGTGTGTGTGAGTGTGAGAGTAGTGTGTTGGGGAGCATGGCGGCTCTGAGCGCGCGGGTGTGAGTGTGTGTGTGTGAGTGTGAGAGAGAGAGAGAGTAGTGTGTTGGGGAGCATGGCGGCTCTGAGCGCGCGGGTGTGTGTGTGTGAGTGTGAGAGTAGTGTGTTGGGGAGCATGGCGGCTCTGAGCGTGCGGGTGTGTGTGTGTGTGTGTGTGTGTGGTGTGTGTGTGAGTGAGAGAGTAGTGTTGGGGAGCATGGCGGCTCTGAGCGCGCGGGCGTGTGTGTGTATGTGTGTGTGTGTGAGTGTGAGTGTGGTGTGTGTGTGAGTGAGAGAGTAGTGTTGGGGTGCATGGTGGCTCTTAGCGCGCGGGTGTGTGTGTGTATGTGTGTGTGTGTGAGTGTGAGAGTAGTGTGTTGGGGAGCATGGCGGCTCTGAGCGCGCGGGTGTGAGTGAGTGTGTGTGTGTGTGTGAGTGAGTGTGTGAGTGTGTGTGTTGGGGAGCATGGTGGCTCTGAGCGCGCGGGTGTGAGTGTGTGTGTGTGTGTGTGTGTGTGAGTGTGAGAGTAGTGTGTTGGGGAGCATGGCGGCTCTGAGCGCGCGGGTGTGAGTGAGTGTGTGTGTGTGTGTGTGTGTGTGAGTGTGAGTGTGTGTGTTGGGGAGCATGGCGGCTCTGAGCGCGCGGGTGTGAGTGTGTGTGTGTGTGTGTGTGTGAGAGTAGTGTATTGGGGAGCATGGCGGCTCTGAGCGCGCGGGTGTGAGTGTGTGAGTGTGTGTGCGTGTGTGTGAGAGTAGTGTGTTGGGGAGCATGGCGGCTCTGAGCGCGCGGGTGTGTGAGAGTGTGAGTGTGTGTGTGTGTGTGAGAGTAGTGTGTTGGGGAGCATGGCGGCTCTGAGCGCGCGGGTGTGAGTGAGTGTGTGAGTGTGTGTGAGAGAGAGAGTAGTGTGTTGGGGAGCATGGCGGCTCTGAGTGCGCGGGTGTGAGTGAGTGTGTGAGTGTGTGTGTGTGTGTGTGTGTGAGTGTGAGAGTAGTGTGTTGGGGAGCATGGCTGCTCTGAGCGCGCGGGTGTCAGTGAGTGTGTGTGTGTGTGTGAGTGTGAGAGTAGTGTGTTGGGGAGCATGGCGGCTCTGAGCGCGCGGGTGTGAGTGAGTGTGTGAGTGTGTGTGTGTGTGTGTGTGAGTGTGAGAGTAGTGTGTTGGGGAGCATGGCGGCTCTGAGTGCGCGGGTGTAAGTGAGTGTGTGAGTGTGTGTGTGTGAGTGTGAGAGTAGTGTGTTGGGGAGCATGGCGGCTCTGAGCGCGCGGGTGTCAGTGAGTGTGTGTGTGTGTGTGTCAGAGTGTGAGAGTAGTGTGTTGGGGAGCATGGCGGCTCTGAGCGCGCGGGTGTGAGTCAGTGTGTGTGTGTGTGTGTGTGTGTGTGAGTGTGAGAGTAGTGTGTTGGGGAGCATGGCGGCTCTGAGCGCGCGGGTGTGAGTGTGTGTGTGTTAGTGTGTGTGTGTGAGTGTGAGAGTAGTGTGTTGGGGAGCATGGCGGCTCTGAGCGCGCGGGTGTGAGTGAGTGTGTGTGTGTGTGTGTGTGAGAGTGTGAGAGTAGTGTGTTGGGGAGCATGGGGGCTCAGAGCGCGCGGGTGTGAGTCAGTGTGTGTGTGTGTGTGTGTGTGTGTGTGTGAGTGTGAGAGTAGTGTGTTGTGGAGCATGGGGGATCAGAGCGCGCGGGTGTGAGTGAGTGTGTGTGTGTGTGTGAGTGTGAGAGTAGTGTGTTGGGGAGCATGGCGGCTCTGAGCGCGCGGGTGTGTGTGTGTGAGTGTCTGTGTGTGTGTGTGAGAGTGTGAGAGTAGTGTGTTGGGGAGCATGGCGGCTCTGAGCGCGCGGGTGTGTGTGAGTGTGTGTGTGTGTGTGTGTGTGTGTGTGAGAGTAGTGTGTTGGGGAGCATGGCGGCTCTGAGTGCGCGGGTGTAAGTGAGTGTGTGAGTGTGTGTGTGTGAGTGTGAGAGTAGTGTGTTGGGGAGCATGGCGGCTCTGAGCGCGCGGGTGTCAGTGAGTGTGTGTGTGTGTGTGTCAGAGTGTGAGAGTAGTGTGTTGGGGAGCATGGCGGCTCTGAGCGCGCGGGTGTGAGTCAGTGTGTGTGTGTGTGTGTGTGTGTGTGAGTGTGAGAGTAGTGTGTTGGGGAGCATGGCGGCTCTGAGCGCGCGGGTGTGAGTGTGTGTGTGTTAGTGTGTGTGTGTGAGTGTGAGAGTAGTGTGTTGGGGAGCATGGCGGCTCTGAGCGCGCGGGTGTGAGTGAGTGTGTGTGTGTGTGTGTGTGAGAGTGTGAGAGTAGTGTGTTGGGGAGCATGGGGGCTCAGAGCGCGCGGGTGTGAGTCAGTGTGTGTGTGTGTGTGTGTGTGTGTGTGTGTGAGTGTGAGAGTAGTGTGTTGTGGAGCATGGGGGATCAGAGCGCGCGGGTGTGAGTGAGTGTGTGTGTGTGTATGTGTGAGTGTGAGAGTA
>NC_069737.1:13222349-13237349 GCF_027358585.1 Pangasianodon hypophthalmus | reverse complement strand
GTGTGAGTGTGTGTGTGTGTGTGTGAGTGTGTGTGTTGGGGAGCATGGCGGCTCTGAGCGCGCGGGTGTGAGTGAGTGTGTGTGTGTGTGTGTGTGTGAGTGTGTGTGTTGGGGAGCATGGCGGCTCTGAGCGCGCGGGTGTGAGTGAGTGTGTGAGTGTGTGTGTGTGTGAGTGTGAGAGTAGTGTGTTGGGGAGCATGGCGGCTCTGAGCGCGCGGGTGTGTGAGAGTGTGTGTGTGTGTGAGTGAGTGTGTGTGTGAGTATGAGAGTGTGTGTTGGGGAGCATGGCGGCTCTGAGCGCGCGGGTGTGAGTGTGTGAGTGTGTGTGTGTGTGAGTGTGAGAGTAGTGTGTTGGGGAGCATGGCGGCTCTGAGCGTGCGGGTGTGTGAGAGTGTGAGTGTGTGTGTGAGAGTAGTGTGTTGGGGAGCATGGCGGCTCTGAGCGCGCGGGTGTGTGAGAGTGTGTGTGTGTGTGAGTGAGTGTGTGTGTGTGTGAGAGTAGTGTGTTGGGGAGCATGGCGGCTCTGAGCGCACGGGTGTGTGAGAGTGTGTGTGTGTGTGAGTGAGTGTGTGTGTGTGTGAGAGTAGTGTGTTGGGGAGCATGGCGGCTCTGAGCGCGCGGGTGTGAGTGTGTGTGTGTGTGTGTGTGTGAGTGTGAGAGTAGTGTGTTGGGGAGCATGGCGGCTCTGAGCGCGTGGGTGTGAGTGAGTGTGTGTGTGTGTGTGTGTGTGAGTGTGAGAGTAGTGTGTTGGGGAGCATGGCGGCTCTGAGCGCGCGGGTGTGTGAGAGTGTCACTCGCCGTTGGAATGGTTCTTTGTTTTATCTACACTATTTTTTAATGAATGGGATTCATGCTGCGAGTTTGAACATTAATGGGGCAAGAGGATATGAAAAGCGAGTAAAGAATGGTTTTTAGATAAGCTGAATAATGGAATTGCTAGCTGCAGCACTAGGCATTAGACAAGGCTGTTCTCTGTCAGACATGCTGTATACTCTAGCAACTCAACCTCTTTTATATAAACTGACAAATCAACTCTCTGCTTTTAATAAACCTCACTCCACTGCTCCTCTCTGTCTTTCAGCATATGCAGATGATCTGGTCGTAATGGTAGGAGCACAGACAGATGTCAATGTTTGAATCGATTTTTATCATGGGCTTTTTAAACTTTGGACTTTTTAAATAAATGAATAAATAAAAATAAGGGCTGCAGAACATTACACCGTCTGCTGGAAGAGCCCCTGGTTTATGGTGGGCGTTTAGACATTTCTAGGGTGGCCGTTCCTACACTGTCCAGGGTTCTGGTCTCCTCAGGGATCGTGACACTCCGGCAGCTGGTGAACATCACAGGGACAGACCTATCACGGGCAGAGGACTTGACAGCTCGTATGGGACTGCGGTCCCTGCGTGTGATCAACAAGCTCTTACATCGCTGGAGGTCCACCCTAACATCAGAGGAGCGTGTTCAGCTGATGGACTATAAAACCAGTGAGATCAGTCCTGCAGAGGAAGAACCCTTTCCCCAGCTGAGCATCGCTCCAGACCTAGACTGGTGTGCGGGTCCCCTCCTGGAGTGCAGGGGGAGGGGGAAGTGATCATCGAACCAGTGGCAGGTAAACTGCTGTACAGGGCTTGTGTGAAAGTTTTAAACAAGAAAAAACTGAATGGGAGGGTGGACACCCCATGGCCAAGTGTACTTGGTTTTAATGATGATATTAAACCAGAGTGGAGGGAACTGTACAATCCACCATTAACCAGAAAAGTTGCTGACCTCCAGTGGAGGATTTTACATGGTAATGTTTCTGTGAATTCTTTCGTCTCCATTTTAAACCCTGAGGTCACACAGGAATGTCCATTTTGTTCACAGGGGGAAACCAGTTTTAATGCTTTTATACATTGCTCCAGGTTGCAGTCATTGTTTGTATTTATATAGAGCATCTTAAGGTCATTTTATGTAGATTTTACTTTTCAGATTTTTATTCTTGGATTTAAATATGTCAGGAGAAACAGGTTCAAGTGTCCGCTGATTAATTTTATCTTTGGTCAGGCAAAAATGGCAATATACCTGAGCAGAAAAAACAAAATGGCACAAAACACAGACTGTGATATGATAAGAATTCTCTCCAGACTAATTAAATCAAGACTTCTGATTGATTTTAATTTTTACAAGAGTTTGGGGAATTTGGAGATGTTTAAAGCAGTGTTCACTTTTATGTTTAGCGTAATTTATTTAAATGACTTTTTAAAATATTTATTTATTTATTGAGTCTCCCTGATCTTATTGGGTAAAATGGGACTTGTGTAAAATAAAGGATTGTAAAAGTCAAGTCTCTCTCTCTCTCTCTCTCTCTCTCTCTCTCTCACATGTTCCTCTCTGCTGTTTATGATCACCAGGTCTGCTCCTCTCGAACTGCAGTTCTGTCTGCTCTCCTCCCAGCTCTTCGTCTCATTAGACATGCAGTAAAAACTGGAGTTGAAGTTGAAACACCACTTACCTATAGAGATAAATGAAGAGAGAGAGAGAGAGAGAGATTGGTTTGATTATTTAGTTTGACTATTTGGTTTGTTTTCACACAGCACATAATTAAAGAAACAAAATTTGGACAAAGAATTGTACTTGTAAAGTTAATTAATTCACTGGTTAAAAAAGGTGATTGAAGAAGGTAAAGAAAGCTTTGGCATTCACAAAAATCATCCAACTACGGAGAACACGGAGAAGGAGCTAAGTAAAGCATTAGATGAATAACTAGTTTAAATATTTTGTGTACTGCGTCCAGCATTTATTTTCTCTTTTTGACTGTCAGTTCAAATATGGAGAGCACATGGCATTTCTCCAGCACTACGGCTTGTACTTTTCTATAACTCGATAATAGGTTATTGTTGTATATTTCTCTCTTTAGACCCTGACTGGATAAATAAAAACAGCACACCCTCTCTAAAGAGAACTCTGTGTGTGGACAATAACGACTTGTATAGACATTTACATTTTACACACTGGGCGCTGGAAACGGCCAAGGTACATATATTATCTCCAGGAGGAAGGTAAAGTTTACCAATTGGGAATTAATCTTGAGGAGACTCAGTAATTACTGCTTAGTTAATAGTGAACTATTACAAGCATACTTCCTAATGAATTAACTAAGTAATTAACTAATATTCCTTAGTAGTTAATGGTAGTAACCTATGTCTTAATGAAGAACTATTCATTCATTCTTTCTTATTCTTTGCGAAGTTACCTATGAGTTATGGAACAGTATTGTAAAGAGTTACCAATATTAATGGGATTGCCCTCATTCTGAGACCTGGGTGAAAATATATGGAGGAACACGTGAGAGGATGTGAGTTAAAACTTATCACACCTCGAGCGCCACCACGCTCCCTCCGATCCTCTAGCACTGCTCGACTGGTCCCACCATCTCTCAGGGTACAAGGAAGGCATGCATCGAGACTCTTCTCTGTTCTGGCACCAAGGTGGTGGAATGAACTTCCCCTAGATGTCTGAACAGCTGAGTCACTGGCAGTCTTCAAACGATGTCTAAAGACTTACCTCTTCACAAAATACTTAAATTAGCACTTTCACAAAAAAAAAAAAAATCGCCTCCCCAACAGAGTTTTGGACTGATGGTATTCCTAGTTTGTGACCTAGCGAGCCAATATCAGAATGTATTTTTGATAGACTTCAAAGCACTATTGTAAGTCGCTCTGTATAAGGGCATCTGCCAAATGCCATAAATTTAAAGGTAAATGTCTTAAAATCTTTATTCCCCAGTTTCAAGATTTCTACTGAAGGCATTTAACTGTTGGGAAGAAAATTTAACACTAAATTCATCTACTTACACGAATCACAAAATGTCCTCTGGCATACATCTCTCTCCCTCTGTAACTGGTCTCTCTCTTTAGTCAGGTTGTTGAATTTGATCCACAGCACTGTGACGGCAGTCAGCAGGAGAACACACAGCAGCACCGCACACACTGCAGTCAGTCTGTAACACCTGCTCTGTGCAGTGTCTCCTCCTAGAGGTAAATGGACACAAAGACAGTCTCTCCAAATTTAGACCTAACATTTACAGTTTAGTCTCAACAGCCTCATCAATATCAAAGCCCTTCAACAGGGAGCTGGAGAACATCTCAGTATCTCATCTCAGCCATCACTGTGAAACTCCTCCCTTTCCACTAAATGCATGCAGTGATGGGCGGAGCTTTGGGCTGGTTTTCAATAAACTGACTTGCAGATCTGAATCACATCACCTGTTCTCCCTTTGCACCATGATGACTGTGTAAGCCAAAAGGAGCTAAACTTTTCCACCAGATTTACACAAACTTTTGTGGGTTTTTGGAAACACTGAGAACATGAAAACACTTTCTTCCTACTCGTGTACTCATATGAAATTAGACACTCAGGGCTTTAAGAATTTTGGTAAGTATTTCCTTTTTTTTTTTTTTAATTTTATAATTTTATCCTAGTGACCTAGCACCTAGCACTTCTGTAATTTACTGTAAACATAATAAAAAAAAAACTCTACAATATATGTAATCTGTATATAAAAGTGGAGAAAGTCATGCAAATTTTAGAATTTGAAGTCGAATGTCCATGGCTGGGGTCAAAACGCAGGCAGATAATGTAACACAAGGATGATGCGTCATTGTAATCAAAAAGGCAAACGAGGTTCAAAATAGTGAGAGGAATCTTTTTCACTTCCATCTCTATGTTACCTCTAACAGTGTCTACATTCTCACAGATATCCACCATCATCTCCACTCACTGTTACTGCATCTCTGCAATTTTGGAACACTTTTGGCCATGCAAACTTAAACATTTTGTACCTGTGTGATGTGCTTCTAGGCGTCTCTCTCCGTCAGCGTCTTCCTTCTCTGTGTCAGGGTCGTGATCTCTAACAGAGTCTACACTTTCATAGATATCCACCACCATCTCCACGTGCTCAGAAGAACACACAATCATCTTTTATCTATAAAACACTCACTAAAACATTAAATTATTGCGTCTCGGTGTGGACGTGACTGACAGGCTGCGCCTCTGTACCCTGTGTATACGGAATTAGATGTGCTGCGGTCAGTAAAGGAAGTCAAAGGAAGTTAAACGTCAGAGGAGGGGCATCAGTGGCTTCTTGTGGTCAAACTGTGAAGACATTTGAGCTGCAATTCTCACACATACCGTAGATGTTCTTGTTAATGTCCAGCACTTATATAAATATCAAAATAACATTATTGTGTGATAATGATGTACACATTGCACCGATTCATCATATTTTTTTTTTTACTCATAACATCATTACACAAAGCTATTAGACTTTTCACCTGCTGCATTTAAGATCAATTTATATATTTATAGCAGGTTGAATTCTGTCATATGAATTAGTTGACACGTTCCTGCAGCAGATCTGGAGTTATTTGTCGATTTAATTTTCAGATGCTTTATGCAGCTTTATTGTGAGGATGCAAGAAACAAGTGCCACTGATCTAAGATTAGCGGTAACTACTGCTCTCTTTCACAAAAAGAAAAAAGCAACCACATAGAACACACCCAGGATGTACACACACACTTACTCACACTCACACACAAGCATGCAAAGGGGGTAGGACATTTATTTAATATTTACTTTGTAACAGTAAGTTGTCCCTCGTGGGAGAGTCTTCAGGACAGAGGAGTTTGTGCTTTGTGGTTTCTCAGTAACATGGCAATCTGCGTGTTTTTGTTTGTTTTTCTTATGAACTTCAAGAGGGTAAAAAAAGAGAAGCTGCAGAGGAAATGACTGTTTATACACTATACGGCCAAAAGTGTGTGGACACCTGACCATCATGCCCATATGTGGTTCTTCCCCAAACTGTTGCCACAGCGTTGGAAGATGAGAACGATTGTATAAATGAGCCACAACCACGCTCTAAAACCTAGTGGAAAGGCTATCTAGTGGAAAGAGGGGGCTAAATCTGGAATGGGATGTTCAATAAGCTCATATGAGTGCTATGGTCAGGTGTCCACAAACAGGTGGCCATATTGCGTAGCTGCTAGAACCGAAGCGATGACAGGAACTAATGTGTTTCTGTAGACATTCCACAACATTAAAAGTAATGGTGAAAAGATTTAAAAAAAAAAAAAAAAAAAAAAACTTTTACCGCTGACAAATTGTTGTGGTATAAGAGGAATAAAACACTTCAGGATGTGCTTTTATAAAAAAAAAAATAAAAAATCATCCTCAGGGTGCCAACAGTATCTCTACTTTGCATCGGGCCACATCACACCACCACATCACTGATTATTTTCCCATAAAAGCACTGTTTATTCTTTACATAAAAATGACTCTGTAATGCCACAAATGTTCTATACAGTTTTTATTTTATGTTGTTTTTTAACATTTTAACAGTTTAACAGTTTTCATGACAAGTAACTGAAACAGAAACACAATCATCATTGAAATTCTGTCTTTTACACTTTTGATATATTTGGCTCAATTTGCGTGTTGCGTGCTTTTCTTATAAAATGATACACATCACTGACAAAAATGTTTCTTACAGATCCAGTGTTGTTTATCAGAGCATTTCTTGTCATTCCAGGCAGCCTCATTTAAAGTGTAAATCTCAGCACAGTCCTCATTACCTGCATCATTCGGTTCCCCCGGAGCCCAGTACCTGAAACCCAGAGAATCAGAATCAGACTCAGATCAGTGTTCAGTTTCCTTCAATTCCACACATTTAACTGAATCCTCTCAGCCTCTGTTTAGCGAAATAATTTCTTACTTAGTGGTCAGTGGTGTACCATCCACCCATTTCCACTCTCCCTCTTTTTCTCTGTCACTCAGACCAATCCAAGCCTCAAAGTGGCCCAGCTGTTTAACAATGAACTCCTGTAAATGACAGCACAATAAAAAGGCTTTAGTAGTCTCTCTCTCTCTCTCTCTCTCTCTCTCTCACACACACACACACACACACCTGTTCCTCTCTGCTGGTTATGATCACCAGGTCTGCTCCTCTCGAACTGCAGTCCTGTCTGCTCTCATCCCAGCTCTTGCTGTCATTAGACATGTAGTAGAAACTGAAGTTGAACCAGAAACACCTCCCCTGATCTATAGTGATAAAATGAGAGAATTTACAGAGATCAAAACACACGGTTTCTGAACCATTGCTTGTGCATAGCCATGACTTGTATTTCACCACAAAGACAATGTGACCGTAATGTATACACGTCATCACCTCTCGTGAGTCTTTTTTTTTTTTTTTGCATTATCTACCTCAAGAGCTGGCATCTCCTGGTGCCTTTACACCTATTAGTCTCTTTCCCATGTCCATCAGACCAACTAAATAAAAACAGCACACCAACTCTGTGCTCCCTCTTTGTGTGGACAATAATAACTCATATAGACATTTACATTTTAGACACTGCGTTCAGTTTTACAAAATGTTTTATAAGATTTCCACTGAGAGCATTTAACTGTTGGGCAGAAAATTTGATTTTAAAATTCATGCACTTACACGGATCACAGAATGTCCTCAGGTACCCATCTCTCTCCCTCTGTAACTGCTCTCTCTCTGTCGTCAAGGTGTTGTATCTGGTCTGTAACTGGTCTCTCTCTATAGTCAGGTTGTTGTATCTGGTCTGTAACTGGTCTCTCTGTGTAGTCAGGGTGTTGTATCTGGTCTGTAGCCTGTTGTTTTCTGTATTCAGGGTGCTGAATTTGATCCACAGCACTGTGACGGCAGTCAGCAGGAGAACACACAGCAGCACCACACACACTGCAGTCAGTCTGTAACATCTGCCCCCTGCAGTGTCTCCTCCTAGAGGTAAATGGGCACAAAGACACACGTGTTTGAGTCTCATTTAATCTCCAAATTTAGACCTACCATTCACAGGAAATATCATCAGTATGAACGCCCTTCAACAGCGAGTGAGAGAACATGTCAGTAGCTCCATCCCTCCATCACTGTGCAACTCCTCCCTTTCTACTAAATGAGTGTAGTGATGGGCGGGGCTTTGGGCTGATTTTGAAAGTACACGTTAGGGTAGTCAACCAATGTCATGAGGCTAGAACAGAAAAAAAGAGCACATGGCATAACATACACAAAAGGACATGAAGTGAACTCAAAACAAACCCAAATGCACGGCTCACAGAGAGAGAGAATTCAGGACAACGTGCTGCCATCCAAGTCCCTGTGAATTACCTGTTACTATAGCAACAATATATTAGAACAAGCGCAGTAATATACATAAATCTGTAATTCGCCTTGCAAATTAAAGTGTGTATTGTGTCTATGTATATGTCCAGGGGCGGCTGCTATCACTGGGCTAGCAGGGCTAAGTTCTAAACTCTCTCTTCCTTCTTCACCTCTAACAGCATCTGCACTCATCATAGATATCCACCATCTTCTCTACTCACAAACACACTGAAACCCATCTACAATCTGTAAAAGCCTGAATTACTGCATCTCTGCATGGTGGAACACTTTTGGCCTTGCAAACCTCAAAACTTTCATACCTGTGTGTGGATCTTTCTTTATGTCACCACCTTCCTTCTCTGTGCCGGGGTCATGACCTCTAACAGAGTCTGCACTCTCATAGATATCCACCACCATCTCCAGTCGCTCAGAAGAACGCGGAAACATCTCTAATCTATAAAAGACTCGCTAAAACACTAAATTACCGCGTCTCTGTGTGGATGTGACTGACAGTCTGCACCTTACTTGTGTATACTGAAATAAACGAACATCTGTCTGTAAAGGAAGTTGCATCAGAGGAATCTTGTGGTTAAACTGTGAAGACATTTGAGCTGCAATTCTCACTCATACCGTAGATGTCCTTGTTAAAGTCCAGCAGTTATATAATTATCAAAATAACATTATTGTGTGATAATGATGTATACATTGCACTGATTCATCTTTTTTTTTTTTTCATTACACAAAGCTATTAAGGCTTTTTTCACCTGCAAGACATAAGCTACTGATTTAAGATCATTGTTAACCACTGCTCTCTTTTTCACACATGGGGTCAATCCATCTCAAGTGGTCCAATAATTGTAAAATTGGTTTTTAATTTTTTTTTTTTTTTTTTTTTTTTTTTGAGTGATTACATCTGTGTATTAGAATTGCAAACCCACCTTTTTTTTTTTGAGTGATTACATCTGTGTATTAGAATTGCAAAACCGCTATTTTTTTTAAACCTGTTTTAACCACCACAAGCAGCTTTGCGTCATGGCACACAACAAATATTGGTTATTCAGCTATTTAAGGAAAACCTCAATATCTCGGCTCAGGATGGTCCTAGATCCTTGGAACAAATCTGATCTCTAGAGCTCATTAGCTCATTTTGCACATTCTTGTTCCTTAAGTCCAAATGTAATGCTCAAGATTGTCCACAGTTCCACTATTACGGTCAATTTATAATGGGAAAGGTTCGAGTCTCAGTCTTAATTGTCTTGGGGGTACCTAGGTAAGTATAATGTGCATGCAGAACATTTCAGGTTTTTTTTGTTTTTTATTTTTTTTTATTCCCCTCACTTTCAGGTTGAATATCTCTGGTGTGGGACCAGATACGAACCTGAAATTTTCACAGAAATAAGTCCTCTATAGTAGCATTCTGCTGTAAATATTTTCAGTTTGAGATTCTACTGGTTACAGAGCTAGGACTAGTAGAAATCTGGGGAAAAGCCTACTTTATTCATGCATTTTGAGAAATGAAAAGATATGAAAAGCAAAACAAATAATAGAAATGAACAGTATTCCACACATTTATCTGAATCCTTTCAGCCTTTGTTTATTGAAATGCACGTTGGAACAATATAAAAATATGAATATAACAGAGAATAATCTTTCAAGCAGGAGAACATTTTTAAGATGGGTTCAACTGTATTGCACCTGCAGTGGCCAGTGGTGTACCGTCCACCCGTTTCCACAGACATATGTTTTATTCTCATTTAAGAAATAAATAAAAAAAAATAGACATAGCATTCAGTTTAGTCTAAACAGCCACATCAGTATCAAAGCTCTTGGAACAAATCCAACTCTGTGTAGACGTCACATCAGCAGACAGAAGCGTCAGCTGCTTCTTGTGGTCAACCCGTGAAGATATCTGAACCGCAAAGCTAATGCATACTTTAGGTGTATGTATAAACTACAGCAAACAAAGGGAATGTGTAAGTGCAGACAGTGTATCTACAATGTACAGACCCACTTCTATTGTAAGATATACTGCAAAGATTGGGAGAGGGAAAGGGGGATTATGGAGTGTCAGTACTGGTGATCATAGAAAGGCGTACTGCAGATATTGCAAATTAAAGATTCGTGTGCACTGCGAGGAACTTTCTTCTGAGGCAAAGAATGAGAAAAAGAAAAGAAAAACCCATCTTCCTGTTCCGGTGCCTGGATGTTTGGGCTGTCGTGTGTGAGGTTTTTGAGATGTAGTTGGGCTGGAGATCTGGCAACCCTGAATTACCTGAGAGCATATGTGTTGTCACACAGCACTGCACTGAATCAGAAAAAAATCGCTGGCTTGATATGGTGTGAAGCCCTAAGAGGCCATGCATGATTTTTTTTTTCTTTCTTGTTTTCTCATGATCATGACTTTTTCTGTGGCCTCGACATAACAACATGTTGTAGCACAATCCCACAGCATCATGGATGAACAAATTCATTTTTACTTTGATCAGGGACTCACTCAAGCGACTCACTTTTGTTATGTCGAGATCAAGAGAAAACAAGAAAAAAAAAACGCATGGACTCTTAGGGCTTCCGGTCTAACATAAGTTTTTATACGGTGGGTTTGTTGCAATCTGGCAACCCTGCTCCTGCTGTCCTGCTGTTGGCTTTCCTCCAGAAGGCCGCGCGAGGGCGCTGAAACGCTAAAGTGTTGTGTACGTCTTTGTGAATATTAGACCGTGTGAACGAGCGTCAGTCACGTGACAGGCAGCCGCGCGAACGGTTCCTTTCTCCACAGTGGCGGCTCGCGGGGACTCCTCTTTGCACGTGCTGCCGCCGGCACGTGACTCAGAAGGCTGTTTTGAGGACGTCGCGGTAGAGATAGAGGTCCGCGCGACCTGCTGGGCGTTATGGAGGAGCCGCCTGGTTTCCGGTAGCCGAAGTGCGCGACGCGTGAGCTCGAGGCGGACGGCGCGCGCCAGACAGACAGCCAGCCAGCCAGCATGGCCCCGATGCTCCTGCAGAAACTGTTCAGCAAGAAAGCGGCGGCCACCACCGGGGGCGCAAGAGAGTGCGCGGCAGACGCGGAGAATCGGTAAATATGGGGGATACGGTGTTCTGGTCGAAATCGTGCAACTCAGCTTTAGTGCAATTGCTGCTAAGCCACCAGCACGCGCCTTCACGTGTTCACGTACTTACAGTCAATGCAATTACATGCATGACTGCAATTGCTGCACCGCGTGTTATGGGACTTTACATGTTTATTATGCGTTGTGCATTATGGGATTGCAGGATTCTATATGCTTATAATGCGTTATGTGAATGCAGGAGTTTATATGCTTATAATGCATTATGGGAAAGCAGGATTCTGTATGCTTATAATGCGTTATGGGAATGCAGGAGTTTATATGTTTATTATGCGCTATGCATTATGGGAATGGAGCTTTGCTAAATAAATCAGTTTGCTCGCGTGCTGTTTTCGGAGTGATGCTCTCGTGCATCTTCAGCTCCTCAGTTCCCACAGGACATTAGACCTTCTAGTCCCAGTTTCCACGCGCATTTATAAGTTTCTGTGACTTTCCGAGCGCGGAATTACGTTTGGAGTAAACAATACTTGTTCATTACTTCCGGTATAATGTTGACACGCTTAATTACAGCAGATAACCGGCATCACACTGGCCTCTCCTGTCGAATTAAACAAAAGAAACACTTATAATGGCGTCAGACGGGATTTATATGCGATAACTATGAGGAATAGGGGATAGATTTTGTCGCCAAGCAACACTATTAAAATATCAAAATGCCACGCATGCGCATCAGGGACAGGGCCGCGCCGTGAGCTGTGATGCGTTGTGCGCATGCGCGGGGAACTTAAGGGACCTAAAGCAGTAGTCAGTCATATGACTCAGTTGCAATTCTCCATTTTTCTCTCATGTGTTGATTCAACCCCCACTGCCTTACTAATTTATATAAATACAGAAACACTCAGTGAGTATGAATGTTGTGTCCTTTGACACATTGAATATTTCTGTGTATCACTTGTTAATGGTTGTTGTCCTGATATCACTGAAGTCTTACAACACTATACACCACACGTGTTAGTCTTTTGTGAGAATCCTGACCAGTACAGACCGGTTGGTGATATTAGATTTTAGCCCTGTTCATCTAATATCTATGAATAGCTCAGCAGAGAAACGGTCCTGTTGAGCAATACCCTATAATCACAAGGTCTCAGCGATGGCAAATTTCATTCTAAGCAAAATAACATTCCTAACACGAGTTTACATAACGCCTTGCAGAATCTGCAAAATGTTAATAATCTCAGTCATAAAAATTGTGTGCATAGTGTTTTTTTAATTTGCTCTGAATAAGCTATTTCACATAACAGATGTTTACATGTAGTCCACAAGACACAATAATATCTAAATTTACACAATGAACCAGTTCAAAAGTTTACATGCACTTGATTCATAATACTGTGTGTTACCTGGATGATCAACGTTTTTATGTTTTTATGTTTTGTGATAGTTGTTCATGAGTCCCTTGCTTGACGTGAGCAGTTAAACTGCCCACTGTTCTTCAGATAAATCCTCCAGCAGTGGCTATATGATGTTGAGATCCATCTTTTCACACTGAGGACAACTGAGGGACTCGTACACAACTATTACAAAAGGTGCAAACATTCACTGATGCTCAAGAAGGCAACACGATACATTAAGACCTGAGGGGGGTTTAACTTTTGAACAGGATGATTGGTGTAATTTCTTATTTTTTAAATTCTAAATTGTAAATTCTTATTATTCTTCTTAGTTTTTTCCGTTTAGTACCGCCCTTCAGAAGCTACATAAAATATTTACATGTTTCCCAGAAGACAAAATAATAATAATTTACACTGATCATCCTGTTCAAAAGTTTACACCCCCCAGCTCTTAATGTATCATGTTGCCTTCTTGAGAATCAATGAATGTTGAATGATGGTTGAAGGTATGATTAAAAAAAAAAAATGATAAGGTAAATAATCCACCTCATTTGTGTTCATTACACCCGTGACTGTGTTTCTGCTGATGACGTGCTATAGACGGGTCAGCGAATCGGTCTGAAAAATATCCACCCAAATAGTGATCAAATCCACAGAGTATTTTACTCTGTAATCACCTGACTCTCCTGTCGCTGATTGGCTGCATGAATGTACAGTCTGTGGTAGAAAGAAATCAGCCCCAGACTCACTTCTTCATACCACTGTGGATTTATTTATTTATTTATTTATTTATTTATTTATTTATTTATTTTAAAAACAGTTGGTGGTACTACTGGGCTTATTCGACCAAAATCCAAAATAATCTACTTCTGTAGATACCTAAAATGAAACCTTATCCATGATATAGTTTTAATCTTTGAAAGACGGAACAAAAATTTAGATGATTCAGCGAACAAAATAATTCCGGTCACATTTCCACAGATCCAGCATTAAGCATGTCATATATAGCAATATAATTGCCGTATTTCTTCTCCTTAGTTTCCTAATCTGCATATACGCCATGGTTAATATTCTG
The DNA here is from genome assembly GCF_027358585.1 of Pangasianodon hypophthalmus. Taxonomy (NCBI): domain Eukaryota; kingdom Metazoa; phylum Chordata; class Actinopteri; order Siluriformes; family Pangasiidae; genus Pangasianodon; species Pangasianodon hypophthalmus. Next base: position 13,223,658 of record NC_069737.1, on the reverse strand, counting down.
AATTAAAATAGCACTCAAAGTAGTAAGAATTAAAGGTGCAGTCAGTAACATTTTCAAACGTACCATGAAATGGTGGCAATTGAAACAGTAATTAAAGGTGCAATAAGTAAATTTGTCAAGCGTACAATGAAATAGCAGTTATTGTATCAGTCATTTATCACTGTGTTCTTAGGAAAAAATGAGGTTTTTGGTATAAGGTTGGTGTTTTTTATTATTATTATTTTGGTTATGTGTTTTCTCATCAGCAAGAAAGGTGATTTTATAAAAATAAATCTATTTCTGAATAAATGATAGAAACTCGAAATGGCTGATATTTATTTGTAATGAATTGTGTAAGCACTATACCACGTGTGTGCATGCTGTTGTGAGAAAATGAATCAACTCCAGGTGGTGTGATGAAGCTGTTCACCTTGAAGTTGATTGTTTTCCTGTAACAGCACTTTCTGAATTATTCTATTCCTCTTACACCACAGCAATTTGTCAAGTATTTATTAAAGAACGATATACTTTTATTCATTTATAGTTACAGATTATGTCGAGGAATTTAATTTAAACCTTTAATTTAGTTCTAGTTATCATTTATGTTACAGCAGCTACAAACAGTCATTCCTTCACAAGTCTCTCTTTCCTTTTTTTTTTTTGTTTTTTTTCCCTCTAATATCCTGTGATAATGTATTAGATCAGGGCATATACGTGTGATCTGAATTACAGCTGGCACTACAGTTGTAGAAAATGAATCATCACTTTCTCACCAATCAGAATCCAGAATGTCGGAGCGCTTTGGTGTCAGGCTTATACTGCCTTTCACTCGTTGCAGTGTGTGTGTGCTTGTGCTGAGGTGCGCAACTTTGGCTGCAGGGAATGTCGTATGACAGTTGGATCACATGCTCTGTGTGTTTGTGTTTGTGTGTGTGCGCGTGTGACAAAATGAAAGAGAGCCAGTCATGTGATGTTTGACTTCTATCCAATCTGTCATCAGACAGATAAGAAAGCACTTCCTTACATGCTGAAACAACCCTTCAGACTGTGTGTGTGTGTGTGTGTCTCTCTCTTTCACTGGTGTAAGTTTAGATGAAGTTAAACGACACATAAGGCGAAGCAGGTGTTAGTGTAGGTGTCTGGTGTTGTGTCAATTCTACTACAAGATGAAGATTAAAAGTCAGAGGAAATACAGCTCAGTGTGGTGGTCAAATACGGACATTTTACATGACAGGTATTGTGTGTGTGTGTGTGTGTGTGTGTGTGGTGTCAGTGTGATGATCTGTGGATTTATGCAGTAGCTGTACTGTTAAATAAGCACAGTTATATG